>NC_000076.6:123029249-123331749 GCF_000001635.26 Mus musculus | reverse complement strand
GGTAACCTCAATGAACCTTGGATGACCTTAATGTATCACTTAACTTCCTTGTTTTCTTCTGTAATATCAGTCTGATGCTCACTTTGAGAAATTACACTCAGATTCAATACTCTCTCTGGTGTTTGTGTCTGTTTGTCACTCCGCCAACTCCTTGCCCACCTGAGTACCAGAACCCTGATTCTCCTGCAGGTTGAGGGATTGACTGAGTCCAGTCCACGGCATATATATATATGTGTGTATATATATATATATATATCATCATCCCAGAAGAAAAAATCTGCTATGTTAAGATGATTATACAAATTTTATCATCTACATATACTTCAGAAGCACATGTAAAACACAGATGGGGTAATCCCATCTGGTACAGACATTTCCTGAGCAATCTCAAGACATTTAGCATTCTTGATCTCCACCCACTGTCAGTAGTTTAACATCCACATCCTCAATCTCAACATTGAAACAATGTAACATTCTTCATCAATGCCCCTCTGGTACATTGCCATGCATCCACATTCCTAAAGTTACTGTAGTTCCTGAGGATAGTAACTGGAAATATCCTTGTCACAATGTATCCTTGTCACAATGGTTACTTCAAGAAGAAGTATGGAGCCCAGAGCTGAGCCAGTTAGCAGAAGCATTCTAGCCCCATCATGGTCAATCTGATCAGCACAAAGCATAACATTTTAAATGGAAAGTCTGGGATCTTCTCTTCATATCTACAGTAGGGCATGGAGATAGAAAAATCTGAAACTGGTGGAAACAAAGCACAACAAAAAAAGGAAAAAAAAACTAAGGGACCGGGAAAAATAAATATGGATTATTATTCAGTCTGGCAGGTAAGCAAAGCAATCCTATACCATACGTCATTCTGAGTTTTGTTTCTCTGTTGCCTGTAGATAGAATTTCCCTTGGTTGCCCTTGACCTCTAAGGCAGTAACATGACTCAGGGAAAAGAACAAGACAGAGTCCAGGAAAGCGAACACCTTAAATACATCCCTACAGCACATCATGGTGCCTGAATTCAGAGAAAGATTAGCTTTAAATAAATGAGAAAACAAATCTTGAACAAACACCATAGAACAAAGAGACTTGAATGGGCTCAGTGGCTTTGCCATTTGCTACCTGAGAAAGCTTTTCATTTCCTTACCTATAAAGCTCGGTACAGAGTTCTACTGCTGTCTCACCTCTCCTACTTCATCTCAGAGTTCTCTCTTCTTAGATTATTATGCTCTGAATACACATGCCTCTTGGTAGGTCCTCAAACATTCCAGTCTCGCCTGGCCAAGACTATGTCCTCTACCAGGGATGATCTCTCATCTTATGCTTGACTCTTTTTTTAAAGATACTTCTACTAAGGTGTCTCTGAAAATCCCATAGCACTGCCCAGATTGCATCCACAGTAATGAATGTCTGTGCTCCTACAAATGAATTCCTTTTTTATTTCTGTGTGGAGGCCATAGGTCAACGCTGTGTGTTTTCCACTGTTGCCCTCCACCTCAGCTTTGAGACAGGAATGCTTGTTTGGCATACCTCCATAGACCTCACTGATAAGCATTAAGCTAGACAGACAGACAGACAGACAGACAGACAGACAGAAAGAAAGAAAGAAAGAAAGAAAGAAAGAAAGAAAGAAAGAAGAGAGAGAGAGGTAGAAAGGAGGGAGGGAGGGAGGGAGGGAGGAAGGAAGGAAGGAAGGAAGGAAGGAAGGAAGGAAGGAAGGAAGGAAGGGAGGGAGGGAGGGAGGGAGGGAGGAAGGAAGGGAGGAAGGAAGGAAGGAAAAGAAGGAAGGAAAGGGAAAGAAAAGGAAAGGAGGAGAGGAGAGGAGAGGAGAGGAGAGGAGAGGAGAGGAGAGGAGAGGAGAGGAGAGGAGAGGAGAGGAGAGGAGAGGAGAGGAGAGAAGAGAAGAGAAGAGAAGAGAAGAGAAGAGAAGAGAAGAGAAGAGAAGAGAAGAGAAGAGAAGAGAAGAGAAGAGAAGAGAAGAGAAGAGAAGAGAAGAGAAGAGAGAAGCAACTAGAGATTCTCCTATTTCTACCTCCCAGAACAGTGATTACAGGCATGCAACCTGGATATTATGTGGGTTCTAGAAATGTGAATTTGGCTCTCCATGCCTGCATAGCAAACTCTCTACTGATTGACCCATCTCCTAAAACCCTACCCTTAATTCCTATTTGCAACCCTATCCCAGGATGTGACTATCTTGGAGAGAAGGCTTTGGAGAAATAATGAGGATGTATCTTTCAATGAGATGAGTGTCCTTCCACAGTCCCTCTCCTATTAATACAACTGATAAGGGATAATAACATGAACTCAATTTGCATCTTTTGCCTATGATTTTTTTAATGTATCTATCTACTGTGTCTTTCACTAGAAAGTTAAGTCTGTGACGGGAGGAAGCATATCTCTCTAGCTAAGCCTATCACTGTTGCCTAGCATGTAGTTGTCCATACATAATGATCAAATAGATGATAAGTTGTTTCCCCTCCAACTCACTCCATGTATGGCCTCTATGTTCTGTATTGGTCGGCAATACAGATTGTGTCTGACGCTTCACCTGTCTTTGTTCATGCCCTTGCCACCATCGTAAGCCATTTTCTTCCATCTGGGCAGCAGAACACTCAAATGTACTTCCTAAGCCAGTCTTGATTATTCGGTCTTATTTCCACTCATCTGTCAGGTGCTAGCTCAATATCGTTCTTCTTTCTAAAGGGTCTTCTCTGGCCCCAGACATTAACCTGACCCTTGGTGCTGTCCACAAAAAAATACCACATCATAATATTAAGCATTTGTATCATAATAACTATCTCATTGTCCCTGTCCCCTGATAAAGTGAAAGCTGGGTAGAGTCAAAGTTTATGGCTCTCAATAAACACTGTTGCCTTCATTCTTCCAAGAAGATGAGTATCTAATCTGAGGCTGTCGGCAAGGGCATGCTGCCAAGGAGCACCACCCTAGACTGTTTCCAAGTAACCCAAGGAAATCCACAGCCTAGGGAAAGTCTGACCCCTCTAACACAACAATAAGACACACATTCCAAAGGACTGTATACTTCAATAAATTGCCTAGCAGTCCAGTGACAGGCATCAAAGTGTTGCCATTAGATTTATGACTCTGAAACTCAACTACTGTTCAAAAGTAAACATCTCTTCATTCCAGTGATATCAAGCCAGCAGAGTATTTCTCCTGCAAGGTATGAAATATCCGGAAATGCACATCACAATGAAGACACGGAGTTGTTAGAAAATAAAAAGAAGCATTAGAAAGATAAAGCATAGAATAAAAATGAGCATATCCACACAAGTGCACACACATACACACTCTCATACACATACACACATATATGTACACACACTGTCACACATACATATATACACACATATACACACACTCATACATATATACATATACACGCATTCATACACACACATATATACATTCACAAACACACACACATATTTATATACACACTCACTGACATATATTCATACACGCATACATACACATACTCATACACATACATACATTCACAGACACACATATATATACACACACTGACACACATAAATTCACACATGCACACACACACAAACTTAATGAAACAATAATGCAAGCTTTCCTTTGTCCAACCCAGACAGATATGCCTCGTCTGAACTATTCTATCTACAAATATCATGAGCTCAACTAAGTCAGCAATAGACCTTGCCTTATGCAGTGAAGAAAGTCATACGAGGTAGTGCTAGTAAAACTTACCTCTGATTGCTCAGTAGCCAGGTCAAAAAATGAAACTTATTGAACAATGTGCACTGACAAGCAAGGTCAACCTCGGGGTCAGAGGTCATATATGTACAGAACAAATAAATGATGTCTTTACCCCAACTGAAATGTTCTGTTTTCCAGGTCTCAGGAGGTGGGGGCCTTTTTCGTGCTAGATGCAGGACAGTGACTACTGATGAGACAATACCTGACTCATCACAGCCTGAGGGTAGCTTTACCTGTGATCTTTCACACCCACCTGGTTCTTCATCTGGTGCACATAGCAGTACTAGGTGTATGGTTCCTATTTAATAAATGAGCAAGTCTTTGTTTTAAATTTTATTTTATTTTTTTATTTTTAAATTTTATTTTGTTTTTAAATTTTATTGGGAGAAAGTATATGTTCACGATTCATTTGGATAAAGTTGATCCAGAAATCAATCAAAAATATCTAAGGAACCTAGCAATTATGTTATTTAATACAGTAGTCTACAGCTGTTATGGATCATTAGGTGTCAGTATGTCTATGGATGGCTTATATAGGGAAAAATCCAGAGTCATACAGAATAGGGGATTTCCTCTCCTTTGTGATTCTTCTGTCAAGTCTGATAGTTTCCAGAGAAAGATCAAATTTTCCTTAGGCGAAACTATCTTAATATTATATTCAGGGAGGACAAATACCAAAGGATGATCCTTTCCGACTATATTTTTCCCCACAGGTTTTTTTGGATTGACTACTGAGCAGAAAAATAAAAGATTTATCCTTGTAATTCAAACTGGCAACAGACACAACGTATGCCGAGATCTGAAACTCTTTTCTGTAAACAGTATATACACAAAGACGTCTATAATTAGCCGTGGTTGGGCAGTCGAAGACAGAAGATATTGACAGACTGAGAAATAGGAGAAGCCAGGATAACATCTTCTAACCACAAAGTGTTTTGCGGTGAAATATTTGTTAGGAGAATTAGTAAGAGCAGGCGTTGGGTTCGTTCACACAAAGCAGGAGCCTATTGCAAGCCCTGGCTTCGTAAAGCTTTGTAAGTACAAAAGTTGGTAACGTCTTGGTACCATGCATCCCTTTAAGAAGGTCATTGTCCTTGGTTTCTTAGTCCCACAATATGCACATTCACAAATGGTTCTTGAAATTTGAGCAGACTCTCTGAGCCTCTGGAGCCCTCACTCCATGCCCCTCTCCGGTGGAAGCCTCTGCCTTATCTCCATCATGAGACTGAAGGAGACTTGGTGGGGGGGGGGGGGAATGGGAGGAGCACTGGCAATTTGTCTTCAATACACTTGCAGGTATCTGAGCAGAAAAACTCCTGTTTCTACTCCTGCTACCAGAAGGACAGACATACTGCAAAATATCCTGCAAAGACCCTGCCCAAAATGTCAGAGGAACATATTTCTAGTTCATGGGCAAATAAGCCATGATCTGTTGAACTTACATTGTAAAATACCATAGTTAAGCTAATGAGGAGTTGAAGGAAATTAATATTTATGAAGCACTTAGTATGCTAAACCCTCTATGCGGAGCTTTCAAACATTACCAATTAAATCTTGACAAAATCCTGAGAGCTAGCTCTTATTATTCCATCTCAAAAACAAACACAATAAGCAGCTCTAGGAGGAGAAATGACTTGCCCAAGGTCACACCGACGATAGGTGACAAAAATTGGATTCTAATTTAGGGTTTTCTAATTCCAAATTACAACTCCCTATTGGTCCGCATCCTCATCTACTACTCCTGGAAGGTGAATAAGAATCCAAGAAGCCCCTCTTAAGGGAGTATTTATCCCTATTTCATCACTGAGTCCCAACCCTCCTCGCCACTGAGACACAATCCCCAGAGTAGTTGCCCTTTCCCCATCTGCACTACCTGGGTGCCCCAGTTCTACCTTTGTCAGCGTATGGTCTAGTCTCAACAGAGACGTCCAAGTGGTCCTCCCGAGGCATCGATTTGATCACAGCTGCTCTTCTGCTCAAACCCTTTAATGTCTCCCCAGTGTGCTCAGAATAAAGCCACGTGCCCTACAGTGGCCCGAGAAACCCACTGTGTCGGGGCATCCCTACGTCTCTGACGTCTCTGGGGTCTCATGAACCCCTCACATCCACCACCCAATGGAGCTGCTACACAGGCCTCTTTAAGGAGCCCCTTGACTCCCACACTGTGTAGTCCCTGGGCCTAGAATGTTCTACCTGTTACAAACTGCCTCTCATCATTTACGTCTTTGCTTCAAATGCCGCCTCCTTCTCTCTGACATCTTTCCTGACCAGGCTATTTATAATTACACGCTGACCTTTATGCTGACAGCCCCAGTTCTTCCACCCTTCTTTGTTTCCTGTACCACACCTTAGCCCTTGATGTACCTTATTTGCTTAGGTTCTGGGGGTTTTGTTTTGTTTTGTTTTGTTTTGTTTTGTTTTGTTTTTCTTCTCCCTGTAGAATGTGTCTCACAAGCGCAGGGATTTTTGACTGACAGTTGCTCCTATGATGCCACTTCTGAGACCAGTGTCAGCCACAGCATAGGTACACAGCCAAGCTTTGGAGAATGAAAGAATAAACAGCCTTTGGTACTTTAAGTGTATCTTCTAAAGCCTAGTCGCATGGTGACTGCTATGGGGGCGGGGGGGGGGGGCACTGAATGAGCATGCAGTTCTCAGCAAGGTTTGGCCTCCCATGGTACAACCAAATGGCTGCTTCACAATTGATTCTCAGGCCAGTGTGCCAGTCAGGACATGTGGCGCAAAGGAAACAGAAAAGTACATTTTAATTTAAAATAACATTTTTTTTCCAGAAGAGGTGTAAGATTTACCTTTTACAAAGAGGCTTGCCAGCACTATCCTTAATTCAATAATGAGTGCCATGGAATTAATGGACTTCGTGACACCTAAGGAATCAAGTGAGAAAACAATGTCCTTCCATTCTTGGGGGATAATTAAAGATATAAATGAATAAATCATACACTTGTATGAAATGGTTAGATATGATTCAATGAAGGGCAAGAAAAGAGAGACCTTCCCAAAGCTATTCACCATTAAGACGAACCCAGAAAGTAATGCTGTCAATCAATTGTTAAAAGGTATGCCAAGGGAAAAATAAAGACAAATAAAGGAAAAAATACAATTCAATGCCTCTGAAAGTCATAATTACCCAGGGCCTTTACAACGAGCATGCCGGGTGCCTGCCACAACCGAGGAGTCCTGGTAGAATGACTGAGAGTCACAGGTATGCACGCATTTCACACAGGTCATTCCCGCCACAGGAGACTAAAGCAGGAAACTTAAAACATTACTTTCCACTTCTAAGGAGGGGCATAGTGTCCACACTTCAGTCTTCATTTTTCTTGAGTTTCATGTGTTTAGGAAATTGTATCTTATATCGTGGGTATCCTAGGTTTTGGGCTAGTATCCACTTATCAGTGAGTACATATTGTGTGAGTTCCTTTGTGATTGTGTTACCTCACTCAGGATGATGCTCTCCAGGTCCATCCATTTGGCTAGGAAGTGGGAACAAAACACCCATGGAAGGAGTTACAGAAACAAAGTTTGGAGCTGAGATGAAAGGATGGACCATGTAGAGACTGCCATATCCAGGGATCCACCCCATAATCAGCATCCAAACGCTGACACCATTGCATATACTAGCAAGATTTTATCGAAAGGACCCAGATGTAGCTGTCTCTTGTGAGACTATCCCGGGGCCTAGCAAACACAGAAGTGGATGCTCACAGTCAGCTAATGGATGGATCACAGGGCTCCCAATGGAGGAGCTAGAGAAAGTATCCAAGGAGCTAAAGGGATCTTCAACCCTATAGGTGGAAAAACATTATGAACTAACCAGTACCCCTGAGCTCTTGACTCTAGCTGCATATGTATCAAAAGATGGCCTAGTCGGCCATCACTGGAAAGAGAGGCCCATTGGACACGCAGACTTTGTGTGCCCCGGTACAGGGGAACGCCAGGGCCAAAGGGGGGGAGTGGGTGGGTAGGGGAGTGGGGGTGGGTGGGTAAGGGGGACTTTTGGTATAGCATTGGAAATGTAAATGAGCTAAATACCTAATAAAAAATGGAAAAAAAATAAATAAATAAAAATAAAAAATAAAAAAAAAAAAAAAAAAAAAAAACATTACTTTCCAGAGCAGCCACATTGCAAGTCACAAGCGGTGGAAAAGCAAAATGCAAATGGATCGAAAGATTCTATGGGCTGTGCCTTCTTTCATTTTACAGTTTATATACGGTTCTAATTTAAGGCTAAACACAGAAACTCAGCTCCTTCCTGTTAAAGATTGGAAGTGGATACATCAGCCAGTGTCTGTCCCACAGAAACACATCCCCCGCCTCATAGATTAGGTGACTGGTAGCATACATACACCTTGTTCACAGGTGTTGCTTGACTCACAGAGGGGACAAAAGCCCCAGGGGTCCACCTTTTAGAGAAAGGCTTCCTTGTTTTCTGAGGCCACAGCACAGTAGAGATGGAAAGAATCGAACCCAATGTCCTCACTACAGTGATAAGGGAAGTGAGGTTTGGACTTTAGTAGTGACTTGCCCAAGGTCACATGATGACTGTGCCAGAATGAAAATAGTCTCCCAACTCCCAATTCAATCATTATTTCAGGAGATTGTGGGCATTCAATAAATACTGGTTTCTCTTTCTTTAAAGGTGTGGGAGGAAAGACAAAGAGAAAGTACAATGTCATCTATTGGTTTGCTTGTCCCTTTTAATATAGACTTTAGAAAGACAACGCCACCGTGGTGGTCTATATTTTATTTCCTGGGAGCACGATGTGATCTTGGGCAAATGTGTTTTATGAAGAGATTTGTCCTGGCTACTTGGCAGATTTTACTGTAAATATTTTAACAGTTTCCTATTATTTAGCTGTAGGATTAAATTTTTATCCTCGCCTGCACAGACTAATGTCTGCAGATTGTAAGTGGTTTTGTGAGCCAGTGCCTGCGACAGAAGCTATAGCTTTCTCCATTAATGAACACTGTGGTAGACATTCAAAGACTTCCTCCTGCCCTACGTGAAGTTAGCCATCTACTCTCTGAAGAATTCTATCCGTCACAGATAACTTCCTTATTGGATATCAATCTCTTTTAGCACCATCTATGTATTTGATGATCAAATGTGGTGGCATAAGGAACTAGAGTATGATCACCTCAGGACACCTCAAGTGCACAATAAATACTGACTGGAAGGTCACTGCCAGAGTGGCAAATTTTTCTCTGGTCAGTATCATAACTCATCTCCCTCTACCCAACTCTGTTCACTCCTTAACCTTCATGGGGACAGATTCCTAATCAGCATCTCACGCCTCACCCTGCCTCAGTGTCTGCTTGCATTAGATACAATGTATTACATAGCTTTACTTTGCTACATAGTTTTACTTTCTCCAGCAGACATCTTAGCCACAAGCTTTCACCCAGCCTAGTCCAGTTCCCAGTTCTTTATGCTGATAAAGAATTCCTCCCAGCGAAATACAAAAAGGGAATGACCAATCAAAGGAGACTTTCCATGTCCAGTCAAAGCCCTGGTACAAGGGTGAGATCAAACAGTCTAGACCGAAGAGAGAGGAGGTTAGCCCTGCTAGTGTGAATTGCAGGGGAGAACGCTCCATTTATAATTAAGTATAATCCAAGTCCTTGGGCCAGGTGATATGCTGAGTTAATTTGTTTCCTGTCCCTCTAATGCCTTATGATTGTTCATGCTCTAGAATAGCTTTTACTGTTTAGGAAACAGGCTTAGAAAAACTAAGAAAAGTGTTTGTTCAAAGCTACCAGTCCTCTAATCACAGATACTCTTGTGCCACTAACAATGAGCTAGGGTCATCCTTCCACTGTGAAAGGGGCGCTCAAAGTCCCCACACCTCCAAAGATGGAAAATTCATACAAGTCATGGTTGTGTCTCCAGGACTTGTGTCTTCCATCCATGTTCAAGGTCCATGCATCTGACTATACAGCTCTGTAGGGATGGAGGCTGTAAGGTCCATGCATCTGACTATACAGCTCTGTAGGGATGGAGGCTGTAAGGTCCATGCATCTGACTATACAGCTCTGTAGGGATGGAGGCTGGCTGTCGGTGAAGCATCTGCAAGCTCTTCTCTCAAGTGACTTAAGACAGTTGGTGACAGCCTCCCTCCCTGTTGGGCAGATTCTTTGGTGAGATTTACCATCCATGTCTCTGCTCCCTGGGTTAAAGGATAAACATTGGGCTCGCTATTTATAACTTTCTCCCTTTGTTTACTTTTAGTCTTTGATTTTTATTTAAGATAATCTGATATTTCATATAAACTCATACAAGAAAAAGTGAAATTAGACAGGACCAGGGATGAAGCTCACTGGTAGGGCACGTGCCTGTTATGTGTGACGCTTAGGTTTAATGTCCAGTACTTCAAAATAAGTCAAAATGAACAAATTAAATAAATAAATAAATAAATAAATAAATAAAATTCATACAATAGAATTTTCATCTGTTTATGTAGCTTCTCAGTTGACTTAACAGATTTTCTATATGAATATAATGTACTTATGTACACTTTGCTTTTAAAAGGCCTAATAGAAACATAAATTTGACTGTACGAAAAGACAAAACCTTATAGGGCCATGGAAGTACAAGAAACAAGTTGAGCAAAAACTTTTGCAAGCTATATCTTGGGTAAAAAACTAATTTTTCTATTTTAAACTTTAAAATAATTTTGATAAAAGACAAACACAGATAATTTATCTCAAAATATGGGTGTGTGCACTCTTCATAAAAAGATCATAACAAATTAAATTTGTACTGGGAAGTTGTGATTTCCTTCTGTTGAGTGGGTCTGAAGTCCAATTAGAGAGCAGTGGGTTATCACCAAGGTATGCACACCACTACAGCACCCATGGGGTTATACCATGCTAGTCATTATTGGAGTTTATTGGCATTATGTGTGGGTAGAATTTTTGGTTGCCTTCCTCCTTTGGGAGCTTTCACGGTGCCTTCTAATCTTCAGGGAGAAGACTTTCAAGTCAGTTCCAGATCAGGGGCCTCTAGACCCCATGTCTGAAGTGCACTGTGTCCTCAGCAATAGAAACTTAGATTCCAGCTGGTTCGAGGAGGCATTCAAGAGTAACACAACAGGCTAAATGGTTTCTGAGAGTCTCTTGGACAACCCTGACCAACAACTCCAAAGGAGGCATCTCATGCCTGGTACTAGGACTTCTGCTAGGTGGTCTTTGCCTCTTGGGAACACTGTTAGCCCAGATGATTAAATTTCACTTAAACTACGTGTGTATATTTATACACAGAAGTGCACACATCATGGGAGTTTTTAGATAGTTAATTGTATGAATGCTCATGACACTCTCAGGCATTCCTACTGCTATTTTCCCTCCTTCCTCCATATTTATCTCCCCCTCCTTCCCTAAAGAGTCTCCCTATCCCCTTTTCTCTGATTAGATAGCGTGTACCCAGCTACTTCCTTCTCTGTGACTCCTCAAAGGCCCCCTACTTAGGCAACCGTTCCTTTTTACTTTTCTGGTTGCTTCATTTGCTTCTGGATAGGTGCTCACATCAAATGTTTGCTTTAAAAAGAAAAATCTTAGAAATCTTTAAGCTTAGAAACACCAAGAGCTCTCTCAGTGCCGAGACTGCCATACTATGTCACTTACATCCCATTTAGTCTGAGAAGAATCAGATGATCTTATTGTTGGGACAGTCACTGATGTAGCTCAGGTTAGCCTCAAACTCTCTATGTCACTAAAGATATCCTTGAGCTGCTAGTCTTCCTGCCTCTATCTCCCAATTAATGGGATCACAGGGGTGAGTTACCATACTTATTTTGAGCCATGCTGAGGCTCAAACCAAGAACTTCATGTATACTAGGCAAGCATTCTGGCAACAGATCTACATAATATACCCAACCAAGCTTTTAAAATTAATTCTATAACATAATGGATGTCGTGGTGGCATTTGTATACATGATCCTGTATGCTATAGTAATACTCAGCTCATCCCTTGCTTGTCCGACTTCCTCCCTTCTGCTGGCCAATACTCAATACTCAATGTTCATGTCTCTTGTTTAAATCTAAACTCCACATGTAAAAAAGAAAATACAAGATCTGTCCTTTGTGTAGATATACTATACCTTATTCATCTCTTGATGGGCACCTAAACTAAGAAGCCTTTATAGTCTTTTATAACTCTTATCCATACCTCTGAAAATGTTTAGATTGTCCATTATTGAAATAACCTACACATGTGAACAGTTTTCTGAGGGACTCTGTGATGGCTAATCTTGGTTGTCAAGAGACTATGACTGGAATCAACTAAAACCCAAGTTGTTGAATACTCCTAGGAGGGATTTTACTGATCAGGTCATTTAAAGGAAGAACCACCCAAAATCTTTTCTGATGGAAGCCCAAATAAAAGAATATAGAAGAAAATGTTAATCTTTCACCTCCTTGCCCTCCCTCTGACAAGTTCACCTACGTGCAGCTGCAACATCCCTTCATGAATGTTAGAAGCAGTTTCTTCAGGCTTCCAAAGTACACTAAAGACCAGATGATCTCCAGGAACATTTCAAGCCTACAGTGTCAGGTTTGGATTGCTGAAACATCCAGCTTCATGGGCTGAACAACTCTCAGACTCTTGGCCTCTCTAGTACGAAACAGACATTATTCGACTATCTGAATGATCCTGTAAGTCAATAGAAAAAAGTCTTTTTATATACGTATATACATGTATTCTTGTGTCTGTATGTATATATAAAATATATATGTGTACATATACATATGTATAATATATATTCTTTTTAGATATATATTCATTCCATATATATTATATGTGTATATATATGTACATATATATATATAAATACACACACACACACATATATATTTATTCTAACAGTCCTATTCCTTTATAGAATCCTAATACAGTCTCTATGAAACACATCCAAGGTAATATCTGGAGCCACATCCCAGCATATCCCATTACATATCATTCATGTGTTATATGTAGCAGTTGGAAGCAGCACTCCTGTCAGAGACCATCCCGTGAGAAAGTGAGCCCTTCACAATCTCCCTAACAGGCCAAAGGGCTTGTAATAAGAGCTGGTTGCCACCCCCTTCCTCCTTATTCCCTTCCTAACACCTAAGGCTGTAAAATTTGAATAACAGTCCCCTCTTCCCTATCTCTTCCTGAATTCCCATGACATCCAAGGACATGAGCTGTGCCTGAGCCCACCTTGACTCCCAAGGCTGTTGAGGAGGATCAATGTTCCAGAGATAAGATGCAAAGTACCTGCTGCTTGGCGCCTGACTTCGGCCCCCATGTCAGCAGTTGCCCACTTCTTTGTTCTTTGTATAATTCTCCCTCGACCCCTCCCCTATTCCCCGCGATGTATGCTTTAAAAAGAAGGCACCTCAACATAATAAATGAGACCTCGATAGGTACCCTTCCTGGTCTCCTATTCCTCTTTCTTTTCCTCCCATCTCCTTCCAGGTTTGCGGTCCCCCTCGCACAACGAATAACTGAATCCCTCGGGACGGGATACACTCCTGGCAGATGTAGCAGAAATCTGGTCATTTCCTCAGCCATACTCCTCCTGATACCCTACTCAACAACTCCTCTTGACTTCTTTTCTGTGTCTTTGGACAGGGTATCCCTTAAAATACATTATGTTGACAAATCATCTTGTTAATAGATTTTTCTCCCAGAGTAAGGTAGGGGTTTGGAGTAGAACTGGCAAATTATAAATGTCACCTGTTTTCACCAGCAAAGTCTGTATGTTCTTCTTCAGAAGCTGCAGCTCACGTCACCAAGTCTCCACAAGAAACATCTTTGTCCCGTATTGTGTCAGCTTGGCATCTAACACTGCTACTAAAAGTCAAAAGAGGAACTTCTGGAATTTCCTCTAGAGAGACACGCAATTATGTCTGGATGTCATTTCTGCCTATCACTTCTGCCTCAGAGGAGCATAACAAACCAAGATCACCTTAGCTCTGGAAAACGGGATGAGTCTATCCTTCTCCTACCACAGAACAGGAAAGGTTAAAAGATAGCTAGAGATTTGTAACAAATAACCTTTAAATTGGAATTTTTAAAGTGAAAATAAAAGACCAGAAATATAAAGAGAAGCTGAAACCTTCACTGAGAGCTCACACCACTGAACCATCCATGCATGCTGCATGATTCTCTTTAGGACACAGAACAAAACAACAAAGGGTAGAGCTTCTACCCATATCTCTGTATGCTCTGGATTAATGAGACAGGAGATTCTTAACTTTAAAAGGAGAAAACATTAAGATAAGACAAAAGCAGCCCTTCCTGTTATCTGGTGACAGAATATCATCTATACTCCACACTATTGCATGCTAGGATGCTCTTGGCTAGAAGGCTATTTTTTTTCTTTATTTTTTAATTGGTGACAAGGTAGGGTTTCGTTATGACACCTTCATAGGTACACAGCAGTGTTTTGCTCATATCACCCCCAAATCCCCTCCTTTATTACCATTCCTTCCTCTTTCTAGTTACTACCCCACCTCCCATGCACGGTTCCCCTTTCTAGTTTTGCATCATATATGTAGACAGATAGGTGTATATAATTTAAATCTGGAGTTATCACATAATAAGGGCAGGTGATGCTTGTCGGAGTCTGCCTGGTTTCACTTAGCATGATGGTTTCAAATTCCATACATTCCTCTGCAAATGGCATTTTTTAAAGACCTCAAAGTAGCACGGTTCAGGCCGCTTAGCCCTGTGTGGAGGATGTATTTCCTCATCCTGGAGACAGCTCCTAAGAATGAGAGATACCTAATCTCTGAGGCTAGCTTTGAAATCCGGTCCCTAACCCTGAGACATTGCAAATGGTGCGACTCAACATCCTGTTACAACTGGAAACCTGATCTAAGGCTTTAAGAGGCACAGAGGTGGCTACCCTATACCCTGAGTGGGCTCTGTAATACCTCTGATAAGGACTATCTTTAAGACAAAACAAATTCAGACTCTAGTTTGATAATCCTCCCTTGAGAACTTAGTTTAGACAGAACCTGAGGTCCTAAAGAGAAACGGCCTCTTTGTAAAATGTGGCCTCTTTATAGAACCACTAAGAGCTGCATAGATAAGAGGATCTTGTCTCCCTCAAACTGACTAATCTTATACTGATTTACCTGATATACTCAATTAGAACTCAACAGTACTAATGCTAATCAATATGTCCTTCTCAGTAGAAAAAAAAAAAAAAAGTCTCCCCTAACATAGTGCTGGTTCCCATTGTCAAGGGATTCATTGATGTTTTCAGACATTACAGCCTAAAACCTTTCCATCTTTATTCTTTCTATGATCCCACTGCACACACAGATTTCCTTGAGATTCTGGCCCAGGCCTTGTGTAACCAGTACGCCTCAGCTGGAGGGGTTCACACTCTTAGCCTGACCCTAAAGAGAGCCATGTGAGGACCGGGTCAGAAAAGCCAGCATCTCAGTACAAATCTGAAAACGATCTAGCCTGAGCTACATCTCAGGTGTGCACACTAGTAGCACTGTTAATGCATTGTTCGCTTTTGGTTCTAAGGCAGAAAGGTTTATAGATCCACTGTGCTTTCTTCATATGGATCCCAGTCATGTTCCTTCAGACTCTTCACCGTCATCTCTCAAGAATTTCTAGTTTATATGGGAAATACACTCCAAGTGAAAATTATTTTAAACAAAAATCAGCAAAGATAGGACTTGGCTCTTCAATTCAAACTCACCCCCTATTAACGGTCAAAGGCAAGAGCTAGGTGGCACTAGACTTTAGAAATAGGTTTTTGAAGTGCTTGGCAGGGCTCTGTCATTCTCAGAGGAATCCTGAAGGCTTTGGTAGTGGTTGGCAACCCAAAGTGACTGTCTCTCTGCTGCTTCTCCATCTCTTTATACACTGTCAACCAAGATCAGGCTCACTTTGTCTCCTTTATACATTAGACCTTCACCTAAGATTTTGTATGATTAAAAACAGTTTGTCTCTCACACACACATATGCATATATGCACGCATGTACACAAACACACACACACAAATTTCTCTATGAATTTCTTTAAACTGTCAACATGTCCTTCTGCCTTGTCAAATAAGAATAAGAAAAGAAAAAGCTGGACTTGCTTACAAAATGTTATCAGAAAAGAACATTAGTAACTCTGCCCAGGTGTGAACACCATCGTAGGACTTGCTCTCCGACAGTCAGCTCTGCTGAGTAACTTCCCTAAACTCTTACTGGATCACAAGCATGCTTTCAAAGAACTGTGATTGAACATTGCACCTTTATCAGGAAGTCAGTATGAGCAATCTCAGTATGACAGACATTTCTCCAACCTATGAAACTGCTATTAACTAGATGGTTGATAATCTCTACATTAAGATCCATGGAAAGACCTCTCCTCACAGCCAAGGGCTAGAAAAATCTTTGACTTCATTATTTTTAAGATATTAAGAAACATGTAATTCCCTGGGTTTGCTGTAAGCCTCTGGTAAACTTAGAGTTAAATTTAGTATTTCTGTTCAAGGGAAGATCTATATTCAGATGTTGTGTTTTCTGACCCAATTATCACCACGTCTCCTTTAATTCTGCCATCATTAATTGAGTCTTTAAGTGCTAAGCATGGTGATAACTGCCAGGAGCATAAAGATTATTTAAACATGACACTTTCCCTCAAAGAGATCCCAGTCAAATGGTACTTGTATTTTTATTCTATTCTTATGATTTTTCTGCTTACAAATGGTTGTTTGTAATTTAATCTATTTTCAAGGATATAGATTGAACTAACAAATGAACATATTGTGGAAATAGAAGGAATAGACTTAAATTTCCCCAAAAGGTAGATCACTAGTAGAAAATTTTTCTCTCTTAGCCTTCTACATCTTCTCACAGAAAGAATGAGACTAATTTAATCACGAATTTTCTACTAAAATATGGTAATAGCTACAGCCACACACACTGGCCTCAAATAGAAAAACTAAAACAAACCAGAGACAATCTCAATGAGAAGAATGTAGCACCTCCCTAAATGCCCCATCCCCTGCTGTATGCTTATTAATGGTAGACTCATCCTGAGGCACTCCCATTAATTAAAGGACTTCTGGTAGAGCCACCCCAAGGCACACTCACAAACTGAAGGACTTCCTGTTTCAGAAAAATGAACAAACAAAAGATGGTCCTAACAGATCTATCTGTACCTATCTGGGAACCAACACAGCCAGCATGTTAGTAGTTACTGACATGACTTCCTATTACCACCATGACCAAATTCAGACAGAAGGATCAATTAGGACTTTCTAATGTGTAGCTTCAGATGTGACCCCAATCTGATGGCTGAAGCTAGAAAGGTTTCCAAGAACCCTTGAAATGAAGATAGCCTTGTTTATTTGGGCAGCAAGGTACTCATCTCATCTCTTAAAGGAGCAGAACAAGCCAAGGCAAAAGGTTGATCTAAGGGTCCAGTCATCACGTGTGGTAATCTGGAAGAAAATGGTCCCCACAGGTTCATAGGGAGGGGTATTATTCTGAGGTGTGGCTATGTGTGACCTTGTTGGATTTCTACAGTGTGTCACTGCAGGTGGACTTTGAGGTTTCAGAAGCTCAAGCCAGGCCTAGTGGCTGGTACACTGTCTCTCCCTGGTATCTGCTGATCCAGATGCAGAACTCAGAGCTAACTCTGCTGAGCCATGTCGCTCTGTCTGTCTACTGCCATGTTTCCCATCCCAATGATAATGGAATAAACCTTTGGACTTTAAGCCAGCCCTAATTAAATATTTTCCTTAATAAGAATTGCCATGGTCTTGGGTGCGGAGTCTACAGACACCCGCAAGTTACCCACAGGACCCTCCACTGGATCTTAAGACCTCTGGTGAGTGGAACACATATGCTGCTCCAATCCAATCACACGGGACCTGAGACTGCATTAATTAGGGAAGCAGAAAACCCGGCCTTATCAGGGGCACAAGTCCCTTGTGGTCCACACCAGCACCAGGGTACCTTGGGCGCTGAGTCTGCGGACACCCACAAGGTACCCACAGAACCCTCCATGGGATCTTAAGACCTCTGTGAGTAGATCACAACTTCTGCCAGAAGGCAGGTTCGAACACCAGATATCTGGGCACCTTCCCTGCAAGAGGAGAGCTTGCCTACAGAGAGTTCTCTGAACACTGAAACTCAGGAGAGAGCAAGTCTCCCAGGTCTGCTGATAGAGGCTAACATAATCACCTGAAAACAAGCTCTAACCAGAGACAACTACAACAACTAACTCCAGAGATTACCAGATGGCGAAAGGCAAACGTAAGAATCTTACTAACAAAAACCAAGATCACTCACCATCATCAGAACACAGCACTCCCACCCCACCCATCCTGAGCACCACAAAACACCCAAAAAGATAGTCCCTGATTTAAAAGCATATCTCATGATGATGGTAGAGGACATCAAGAAGGACTTTAACAATTCACTTAAAGAAATACAGGAGAACACTGCTAAACAGGTAGAAGACCTTTAAAGAGGAAGCACAAAAATCCCTTAAAGAATTGCAGGAAAACACAACCAAACAGGTGATGGAATTGAATAAAACCATCCAAGACCTAAAAAGGGAAGTAGACACAATAAAGAAAACCCAAAGTGAGGCAACACTGGAGATAGAAAACCTAGGAAAGAAATCTGGAACCATAGATGCAAGCATCAGCAACAGAATACAAGAGATGGAAGAGAGAATCTCAGGGGCAGAAGATTCCATAGAGAACATCGGCACAACAATCAAAAAAATACAAAATGCAAAAATATCCTAACTCAAAACATCCAGGAAATCCAGGACACAATGAAAAGAACAAACCTACAGATAATAGGAGTAGATGAGAATGAAGATTTTCAACTTAAAAGGCTAGCAAATATCTTCAACAAAATTATAGAAGAAAACATCCCAAACCTAAAGAAAGACATGCCCATGAACATACAAGAAGCCTACAGAACTCCAAGTAGACTGGACCAGAAAAGAAATTTGTCCCAACACATAATAATCAGAACAACAAATGCACTAAATAAAGATAGAATACTAAAAGCAGTAAGGGAAAAAGGTCAAGTAACATATAAAGGCAGGCCTATCAGAATTACACCAGACTTTTCACCAGAGACTATGAAAGCCAGAAGATCCTGGACAGATGTAATACAGACCCTAAGAGAACACAAATGCCATCCCAGGCTACTATACCCAGCCAAACTCTAAATCACCATAGATGGACAAACCAAAGTATTCCACGACAAAACCAAATTCATACAATATCTTTCCAAGAATCCAGCCCTTCAAAGGATAATAACAGGAAAAAAAAAAAACAAAACAATACAAGGACAGAAACCACGTCCTAGAAAAAGCAAGAAATTAATCCCTCAACAAACCAAGAAGAAGCCAGCCACAAAAACAGAATACCAACTCTAAAAACAAAAATAATAGGAAGCAACAATTACTTTTCCTTGATATCTCTTAATATCAATGGACTCAATTCCCCAATAAAAAGACATAGACTAACAGACTGGCTACACAAACAGGACCCAACATTCTGCTGCTTACAGGAAACCCATCTCAGGGGAAAAGAAAAACACTACCTCAGAGTGAAAGGCTTGAAAACAATTTTCCAAGCAAATGGTCTGAAGAAACAAGCTGGAGTAGCCATTCTAATATCGAATAAAATTGACTTCCAATCCAAAGTTATCAAAAAAGACAAGGAGGGACACTTCATACTCATCAAAGGTAAAATCCTCCAAGAGGAACTCTCAATTCTGAATATCTATGCTCCAAATGCAAGGGCAGCCACATTTAATAAAGAAACTTTAGTAAAGCTCAAAGCACATATTGCACCTCACACAGTAATAGTGGGAGACTTCAACACACCACTTTCATCAATGGACAGATCGTGGAAACAGAAACTAAACAAATGTGATGAAACAAATGGATCTGACAGATATCTACAGAACATTTATTCCTAAAACAAAAGGATATACCTTCTTCTCAGCACCTCATGGTACCTTCTCCAAAACTGACCATATAATTGGTCACAAAACTAGCCTCAACAGATACAAAAATATTGAAATCGTCCCATGCATCCTAGCAGACCACCATGGACTAAGGCTGATCTTCAATAACAACATAAATAATGGAAAGCCAACATTCACGTGAAAAATGAACAACACTCTTCTCGATGATACCTTAGTCAAGGAAGGATAAAGAAAGAAATTAAAGACTTTTTAGAGTTTAATGAAAATGAAGCCACAACATACCCAAACTTATGGGAGACTATGAGAGCATTTCTAAGAGGGAAACTCATAGCTCTGAGTGCCTCCAAAAAGAAACTAGAGAGAGCACACCCTAGCAGCTTGAAAACACACCTAAAAGCTCTAGAAAAAAAGGAAGCAAATTCACCCAAGAGGAGTAGACCACAGGAAGTAATCAAACTCAGGGGCAAAATCAACCAAGTGGAAACAAGAAGAACTATTCAAAGAATCAACCAAACAAGGAGCTGGTTCTTTGAGAAAATCAACAAGATAGATAAACCCTTAGCTAGACTCACTAGAGGACACAGGGACAGCATCCTAATTAACAAAATCAAAAATGAAAAGGGAGACATAACAACAGATCCTGAAGAAATCCAAAACACCATCAGATCCTCAACAAAACTGGAAAACTTGGACGAAATGGACAAATTTCTGGACAGATACCAGGAACCAAAGTTAAACCAGAATCAAGTTAACGATCTAAACAGTCCCATATCCCCTAAAGAAATAGAAGCAGTCATTAATAGTTTCCCAACCAAAAAAAGCCCAGGACCAGATGGGTTTACTGCACAGTTCTATCAGACCTTCAAAGAAGATCTAATTCCAGTTATGCACAAACTATTCCACAAAATAGAAGTAGAAGGTACTTTACCCAACTCATTCTATGAAGCCACAATTACTCTGATACGTAAACCACAGAAAGACCCAACAAAGATAAAGAACTTCAGACCAATTTCCCTTATGAATATCGATGCAAAAATACTCAATAAAATTCTCACTAACCGAATCCAAGAACACATTAAAACAATCATCCATCCTGACCAAGTAGGTTTTATTCCATGGATGCAGGGATGGTTTAATATATGGAAATCCATCAACATAATCCATTATATAAACAAACTCAAAGACAAAAACCACATGATCATCTTGTTAGATGCAGAGAAAGCATTTGACAAAATTCCAACACCCATTCATGATAAAAGTCTTGGAAAGATCAGGAATTCAAGGCCCATACCTAAACATGGTAAAAGCAATCTACAGCAAACCAGTAACCAACATCAAAGTAAATGGTGAGAAGCTGGAAGCAATACCACTAAAATCAGGGACTAAACAAGGCTGCCCACTTTCTCCCTACCTATTCAACATTGTGCTTGAAGTCCTAGCCAGAGCAATTCCACAACAAAAGGAGATCGAGGGGATACAAATAAAAAAAGAAGTAAAAATATCACTTTTTGCAGATGATATGATAGTATAGACAAGAGACCCTAAAAATTCCACCAGAGAAATCCTAAACCTGATAAACAGCTTCGGTCAAGTAGCTGGATATAAAATAAACTCAAACAAGTCAATGGCCTTTCTCTATACAAAGAATAAACAGGCTGAGAAAGAAATTAGGGAAACAACACCCTTCTCAATAGTCACAAATAATATAAAATATCTTGTCGTGACTCTAACTAAGGAAGTAAAAGATCTGTATGATAAAAAACTTCAAGTCTCTGAAGAAAGAAATTAAAGAAGATCTCAGAAGATGGAAAGATCTCCCATGCTCATGGATTGGCAGGATCAACATTGTAAAAATGGCTATCTTGCCAAAAGCAATCTACAGATTCAATGCAATTCCCATCATAATTCCAAATCAATTCTTCAACAAATTAGAAAGAGCAATCTGCAAATTCATCTGAAATAACAAAAAACCTAGGATAGCAAAAACTCTTCTCAAGTATAAAAGAACCTTTGGTGGAATCACCACGCCTGACCTAAAACTTTACTACAAAGCAATTGTGATAAAAACGGCATGGTACTGGTATAGAGACAGACAAGTAGACCAATGGAATAGAATTGAAGACCCAGAAATGAACCCACACACCTATGGTCACTTGATCTTCGACAAGGGAGCTAAAACAATCCAGTGGAAGAAAGACAGCATTTTCAACAAATGGCGCTGGCACAACTGGTGGTTATCATGTAGAAGAATGTGAATTGATCCATTCCTATCTCCTTGTACTAAGGTCAAATCTAAGTGGATCAAGGAACTCCACATAAAACCAGAGACACTGAAACTTGTAGAGGAAAAAGTGTGGAAAAGCCTCAAAGATATTGGCACAGGGGGAAAATTCCTGAATAGAACAGCAATGGCTTGTGCTGTAAGATCGAGAATTGACAAATGGCACCTCATGAAACTGCAAAGCTTCTATAAGGCAAAAGACACCGTCAAAAAGGCCACCAACAGATTGGGAAAGGATCTTTACCTATCCTAAATCAGATAGGGGACTAATATCCAATATGTATAAAGAACTCAAGATGGTGGACTCCAGAAAATCAAATAACCCCATTAAAAAATGGGGCTCAGAGCTAAACAAAGAATTCTCACCTGAGGAATACCAAATGGCTGAGAAGTACCTGAAAAAATGTTCAGCATCCTTAATCATCAGAGAAATGCAAATCAAAACAACCCTGAGATTCCATATCACACCAGTCAGAATGGCTAAGATCAAAAATTCAGGTGACAGCAGATGCTGGCGAGGATGTGGAGAAAGAGGAACACTCCTCCATTGTTGGTAGGATTGCAAGCTTGTACAACCACTCTGGAAATCAGTCTGGCAGTTCCTCAGAAAATTGGACATGGTTCTACCGGAGGATCCCGCAATACCTCTCCTGGGCATATATCCAGAAGATGTTCTGACTAGTAAGAAAGAAACATGCTCCACTATGTTCATAGCAGCCTTATTTATAATAGCCAGAAGCTGGAAAGAACCCAGATGCCCCTCAACAGAGGAATGGATACAAAAAATGTGGTACAGCTTAGCTAAAAGTCCTTCTCCAGAGAAGGAGATGGTATTCTAGGTTTTTCCTTGCACAGAAGCCTAAAAGGTGTTGCTATAGAAAGGCAAGTCTTCTGTAAGTGCAGACTAATGGCTTGGAATGACAATGGTTATGGCCTATGTGTAACATCCACTGTTTATAAAGTTATTTAGCACCATAGACAAAAGACTCAATACTTTATTGTTAGACTTTATTGCTAATTTAATAACAATTATACAGCCATTGAGAGGAACATCTTTCTGTTGGCTCATTCTAATTTCAACTGTATTTTTTCTAGCCAGACATGATAGTCGGTTCATTTCTTTCTGCTTCAGATTTGTGTATCTTATGTATAACAGAAATCTCTATTTCTATGCCCTCTTCTATCCATGAGGACTTCTATACCATACGTTAGAGTAGAGTATATTATTTAGAGAGGTGTGTTTATGAGGTTGGAATACTAACAGGACTCAGAGAATAAATTCTTCAGTTATGTTTCATTTACTTATCAGATACAGTTACCCACTGAACTATTGAAACAAAATAATGTTAGCCTTTAGATGTTTATGGTTCTAGGGAGGAATAGAAACACAATGTAAGCATGTAGTGCAAACTATTTTCAATAAAGCAGACATTTCTGACTTAGTGCCTCCCATTGGAGCAGCAAGTCTCTCCATAAAATACACAGCAGAAGAGCGCTGCTTTGGAAAATGTGCGAGCGCCCTTACACTGCAGTCTACAGCAGGAGGGAGAGAATGGTATCTGGAAGGTTATTCCTGCCACAATCACTACAGAGCATGCTTAATTCCATTCATGGTCTCAGTTACTATTTTGTGTACATAGTAAACAATGCAGTAAAAATAAAAATGGAACTCTTTCCTGCAAACAATAGGAAGAAATATGAACTGGACACTGCTCTACATAGATAAAGCAGCTAAGCAGTGACACTCATATACACACTCTCACACACTTACATTCACACACGCTCACACACTTAGACTCACACACACTCTCTCACACACTCACGTACATTCACATTCACACTCACGCACAGACAGAGATGTGGGGAGAGAGGGCTAAACACCCTAATAATACTCCTCAAACTCAAGGATTCACTCCTGACCCGAATAATACCACGAACTTGCGGGGTCATTCAGCCATCTAAGGAGATGTACGTATTTATGGGTTAGTAGTCTATGACCAAAAAAAAGGGGTCCCAAACTTGGAAACTTGGAACTCAAAATTGCTTAATATGAGTCTGAAGATATATAAAGAACATTCTTATGATGTGCTCCTATGCATGTTGATACATCTCCTGTTTTAAAATCTGTGTTCTTTTATTCTGAAACTCAGGATCACTCTCTGGTAGAAGTGAAACACAGGGCTCAGGAAGGGGCAGTGAATAATTTCAGCCTAGCTGTACACAGCTGCAGCTGCTTGCATGGGTAATTGCTGTTGCCCAAATCACCAGCATAATTGTGGCTCTACAGACATATATTTAAAAGCCATTGAAGTGTCAAATTATATTATAACAATAGAGCCAGTTCCCCAGAAATATTCATGTTTTAATTTTGATCAATCTCCAAAAATGTGTTGAACCCTTACTATAGGACAAAAAAAAATGTCAAAGTGTTATGACACATTGCTGTCCAACATGAGAAACAGAGAGACACTAACAGCATACACTGCCAGACTCTATGATTTCATGATGAAACAGTCTGTTAATCATCCCATCACCATCACCTGGCCTCACTATCGATGTAAGGTAAACTCAATAACTTGTTAAAATTAATGAATACAACTTCTGATTTTTACAGTCAAAAATAGAAATCTGGAGTCTGAAGGCAGTAGGTTACTTCTGCCAAAGAGTTAGTGTCCAAAATAAACTCAATAACTTGTTAAAATTAATGACTACAACTCCTAATTTTTACAGTCAAAAATAGAAATCTGGAGTTTGAAGGCAGAAGGTTACTTCTGCAGAAGAGTTACTGTCCAAAGCAAGATGAATCTTCAACGAGACAGGATTTGTCTGCTGGCCCTGACATGTGTCTGGCACACAGATTTTTTTCCATCTATAACATTATTATTTCAAGTGGTATGGGTAAAATCAAAGATAAGGAATCTTGGTCAATACTCAGAAAAGAATTTTTCAATCCTATTAGACAAAACTTCTAAGAACAAAAGGAGGAATATATAAACAAAACACTAAGCCAACTATGTGATGTGTAGAAATAACATGACGTATTTTTAAAAATGAGTGTAAAATACAGAATCGAAAGTTTTACTAGGGCCGGACAGTGGGGGCACACACCTTTAATCCCAGCACTTGGGAGGCAGAGGCAGGCGGTACCAAATACTGCCACTTATGTATTGTATGCTCTAAATCAACTCACTGAAAGTCTAACATAAAGTACAAGTGATACATTCTGAATAGTAATAGTTTGCAGGGTGTGGTGGTTTGAATGAGAGTGGGCCCCATAGGCTCATATGTTTGAATACTTGATGCTGAGTTAATAGGACTTTTGGGAAACATTAGGAGGTGTGGCCCTATTGAAGGAAGTGTGGCCCTATTGAAGGAGGCGTGGCCTTTTTAAGGAGGTGTGTCTTGAGGTCCTGAAAACCCTCCCACCACCCCCAGGTGTGCTGTCTCTGCCCTTTCTTGCCCTTTGAGGTGTGAGCTCTCAGCTGTTCCAGCCACCACTCCTTCACTCCAGCATCACAGATTTTAACCCTCTGAACCTTCAGCCCAATTAAATACTTTCTTTTATAAATTTCTTGGGTCACAGGTGTTTTATCAGAGCAAAAGAATGTAAACACATGCAAACAAGCAAAAATAAGGATTCTCTATTTCCATACAAAAAGTCCCAGAGAGGCTGGGGAGGCAGCTCAACCGCTAAAATGCTTGCCTAGCATGCCCATATCTTGGGTTGCATCGCATCCCCAGCAACCCATGAACTAGGAAGTGATGCACACCTATAACCTAAGCACTAGGGATGTGAAGGCAGGAAGATCAGAAGTTCAAAGTCATCTCTAGTTAGAAGGCCAGTGTGAACTACATAAAAACTTGTCCAAAAGGAAAATAGAACAACAACAACAACAAACAAACAAACAAACAAAAAAACAGACCAATAGTAAGACATTATTGGACGTGCTTTGGTGGCTGAAGGATTCATGCCACAATTCCATGATTGTGGGAGTCTTAGCCTTTCTGGATCGTCTTGCAAATCTAACTCCAAGCCTAGCTTTAGATAAAAGGAAGAAGGGAGAACAGAAGCTGTATAGAGCCATATAAATAAAGAAGTGAGACTCTGCTTTCAGATCCTTCAACTAGAATTACATGACAAGCTCCTTCTGGAATCAAGAGACATTTGAACAGCAGGGCTTCTAAAGTTGCCCATATTTTCATATTGGTCAGAATTAGGGATAGATTGGCAATGCTGAGCTGACAACCCACCAGACCTGGGCCATGAGTCCTCAAGACTTGGTGTTCCGGACTACATGTCTGAAAGTGTTTTGTTAACTGGCAAGCCAATGATGTCGACTTCTTCTCTGTATAATAAATGCTACACTATTTTGATGTGCATGCAAACTCATGGGAAAGAATTTGGAATAAGATAGGCTTATCCCAACATGCAGATATTTCACTTAATATGGCAATACCTTACTTGATAAACATGTACATTTCACATTCATATATACTATACTCATGTGAATCAAATAAACATAAAGTTATCCACTATGCGTGTTTTAAACTGTAAATTTAATGCAAGAAGGTATAGTATATACTATCCTAGCAATTTTCAATGTTTTACTAATTTTGTATCTTCTTTCTTGATATAATTACATAATTTATATTTGTTGACTCGTTTTTGCCTTAAAATGTGGCCTCTGTACCTTTAGACTTCATTTTCATGGGATAGAATTAAACTTTAATTGTGCAGTGAATTTAAATGCTTTGGAGTATTGTGCTCTTTTCTAGAAAAAAAATATTAAAAGGTAGGACAACTATAAAAAAATCCTAAGAACTTTTTTTTAAATTTATCACCATGTAACAAGCTTGTCACTTTTTCCTTTTATGAAATCTATGAATTTTTTTCATGTATCAGAAAATGATTTGTAAAAAAAAAAAATAATTTTTTAAATAAAAAAGTCAATTCAGGAAAGAAGAAGCTACAGAAATATTCTGTCTCTGTGACAATATAATTACAGTGCACTATGAAGAAGCAGTTACCACAGTCATCCCATTTTTATTGAATTGTGGAGGGGGCATGTGACATTTAAATGCAGTGAGAACGTATGTGGGTTACAGTAGTCAGTAGTCATGTTATGAAGCAGATTGTTGGAAAAACATCTGCAAACACCTTACCTCCATCTGCCCCAGACCTCACAGGAAGACCCTCTGCCATCAAGCCTGCTTGCCTATACTCTAGCTCACTCCCTTAGTGGGCCATGGTAGTTCATTCCTACCAGAGGCTCCCACATGGGGGGTCCTACCTAGATTTACATGTAGCTGTCTCCTCATTCTTCTAGTGCTGCCCAAACATCAGTTCCTCATACACAGCGTCTCTGAGCAACCTCAGGGTCACAGGTGATCGGCCTACCCTGAAGGAACCACTCACCATACTTGGACAATAATGTATTTGAAGTCTTTGCCATTTCTTGGCACTTTGCATAATTGTTTCACCTAAGCTTTTCTGCTGGTATAGGATATGCGTTTCAAAGAAAACAGGGCACTTTCTGTCTTGTTCCCTGTCCTGTCTCCAATACATCATAAAGTATCCATGAATATTTGTCCATTTGTTGAGTGACAGTTGCATAAAAGTATGAGAGAGTGCATGTGTGTGCACACATATGTCCATGTGCACACACACATGCTTCTGTGATTAAGTAGCTCTGAGGCTGTTGTAGATTAAACTCATGTTCCCTATAGTATCATTTTTGAAGAAAGAAAATTCAATATATACATGGTTTAAGCCAAATGAATTCCTTAAACTGCAATCAACTTTGCTACTCTTAGTAATTTAAGTAAATAGAAATGGACAAATAGTAGGTATCCAGATGAGATAGACTGCATTAGTCAAATCCTAATTAAATTACCTTTAATTTTTTAAATTATTTTCTTCATTTGCATTGCAAATGCTATCCCCAAAGCACCCTAATGGAGTACTACTCAGCAACTAAAACAATGAATTCATGAAATTCTTGGGCAAATGGATGCATCTGAATGATATCATCCTGAGTGAGGTAACCCAATAACAAAAAAACACACATGATATGCACTCACTGATAAGCAGATATTAGCCCAGAAACATAGAATATCCAAGATACAATTTGCAAAACATATGAAACTCAAGAAGAAGGAATGTGTACATTACCTTTAAATATGACACGGGAAGAAGAAATTGTTTGCAAATGACTAAACTGTTGCTTAGGTAATCTGAATGAAAACGGCCTTCATAGGCTTTATTTGAGAGGATTAGGCCATGTGGTAGGTATGGTTTAATTGGAGGAAGTACTTCATTGATCGGGGGAGAGGAGGCTCCCTGGTTGAGGTTTCAGAAGCTCAAACTGGACCCATTGCTTCTCTCTCACTTCCAGCTACCTGCTGATCCAGATGCAGAATTCTCAGCTCCTTCTCCAGCATCCTTTCCCGCCATGATAATAGAATAAACATCTGGACTGTAAGCTAGCCCCAACTAAACGTTTTTCTTTATAAGATTTGTCATGGTCATAGTGTTTCTTCATAGCAGTAGAACACTGACTAAGACAGAAATCCATAGGTGTCTATAATATGTTACACCCCAAATCATTAATATAATTATTCTTTATATGATATTCCGTTGAAGCATATATAATAGCACTAGGGTATGGAAAAAGATCCAAATGCCTTCAGAAAACTAGTACAGACCCTCTTTTGGTGAGTCTTTTATTATCTATTGGGCATATAAGAAGATATTTACTTAGACGAATGATACTTTTAGAAACAGTATAAATTAGTTTTCTCAGACTCACATGCTAAATCTTTGGACCAAGGACTCAACCCACAATGACCAAATCTGCGTTGTGTATCTTAAGACCAGTCTTCGTCATGTTCTAATAGAATCTTTCACACCAGCGAAGTCACTAAGGCGCAGTTGGGAAAATTTAACTGACTTACTGTGTGCATTTTTTTAATCTATTCCTACCCTCATCTCTAGTTTTAAAGACAAAATAAAGGTACATGAATCATCTAAAAGCAAAATAAGGTTTTAATCCATTGAATTGTCATTGTCGTATAAACAAAATATCCATACGAACGATATGCAAAAGAATCAGAAGATATCAGGTGGCAGTCAATTCCTTTCCTAACGTATTTGAGCAAAGAAAAGAAAATGTCACTTTTATTTAAAATTCTCTGGTTTGGGAGAAAATGATAGTAACCACCGGTTACATAAGTGTGATGAGTGAATTCTCTTCGTGGCCATTTCAGTTGTGCTGATGAACGGGGTATGGTGTATAAGTTTGTACCCATATAGCATATGTATGACCAAGTCAGGCAGTTCAAATCCCCATCTCCTCTGATAACTAAATTCTAAAATCAACACTGAGTTCTAGAACCTTCATTAAATCCCGGCTGTTTAGAGGAAACCTATTTTCTCCCTGTCCCACAGTATAACTTGATACGGCTCTGAAGAGCCCTTATGTAAACACATTAGATAAGGCAAGAAAAGAAAAGAGGAAAAGGGCCACTCTGCAGCAGCTCAGTTGTTTCCATAAAGTGGTGCCTCGTGGAGTGCTGTGGTTGACCCCTCAACAACAAGGTGGGTGCAGGGAAAAATAAAACAAATAAGCAACTAAGGGTTCTTAATAACTCTAAGGAGACTAATGTCTGATGTAATGACCATTAATAGAAATACCCACCATCATTTCCATCAGCACTGCCACTGTGAACTAAGTACACTCTGGTGAATTAATGAGCATTGTAAAATTCCTAAGTGTCTTGTAGGGTACATTTCCCCCTACTTAAGAATTATAACTCAGAAAAAAAAAAAAAGTCTAAAGGAAGTACTTTCTTCTTCTGCGTGTTAGCACTCAAAGTTGTTTTAGTGCAAAACTACAATAAATATTTTTATGGCAGAATCTAAATACTCTGGCATTTTCCAATAATTCTCAGCTTTTAAACTATGCTTGGTACAATCACAATAATGTCATGGAGGAAAAAAGGTTTGGTGTTCCTAGGCTCGACCACAGTGCGTGTCTTTCTGTATCCTTGGGTACCCTGTCTCCAGTGCTCATGGCTTTGAGGCTCCCCTCTCACCTCTTACCTCTCACCTCTCACCTCTCACCTCTCACCTCTCACCTCTCATCTCATGTATGGTTTTCATCTAAAGGAATAAGAAATAAGGAGCTAGAGAGATGAGTCTGTGGTTAAGAATGCTTCTTGCATATATGTCTCCTGCACTGCATTTTCCAGCCCACAGCTCAGCCTGCATTCCCAGAGGCTTGTCTACACCAGAGACAGCCAGGTTGAATGACCACACCCACACTCAATTGTGCATATAGACAAATGCAAATAGATCCACCTTTATCACACTATACAAAACTCAAGGGCAAGTGGGTCAAAGACCTCAACATAAAACCAGATACACTAAATATGATAGAAGAGAACTTGATGAATAGTCTTGAATGTATTGGCACAGGACGCAACTTCCTGAACAGAACACCAATGGCTCAGACTCAAAGATCAACAATTAAGAAATGGGACCTCATAAAACTGAAAATTGTCTGTAAGGTCACAGACACCATCAATAGAACAAAATGACAACCTACTGAATGAGAAAAGATATTTACCAACCCTACATGTGGTAGGAAGCTGACACCATTCCAATTGGTTTGCTCTTCCCTGGGGAAGACTATTTCCCTTGTTCATAGCATCCCTTTGTTGCCTGCAGTTCTTTGGTAGGACTGAGACCTTGTGGACTCTCCCATTTTCATTTCTGCATGTCAATTACTGTTGCCCTTGTTAAACTCCTGTTTAAGCAGTCACAACAGTGAGAGCTCAGGTGTAGCCTCTGACAATCTTAGGAGACACGATCTCACAGCCAACTCTCTGATGCTCTGATTCTTACAATCTTTCTGCCCCTTCTTCCACAGTGATCCTGGAGTGTTAGGAACTGGACTGTAGATGTATCTGTTGGGACCTGGCTAAACAACTCTACATTTTGATTCGTTGTGGTTTTCTATAATGGTCTCTGTCTGTTGCAAAGAGAAGTTTCATCAATGAGGGCTACACTTAACAGTGGGTATAAGACAAATATTAAGAATATAGCCAGGGATTAGGCTGGGTTAGTAAAATGGGGATTGTACTTCACCTGCAAGATCTGCGACATAATTACTGTGGATTACTGGCTAGGTTTCTAATCCAAGGCATGATTTCCTTCTTGTTGTTTGGGTCTTAAGTCCAACGAAAGAGCCATTGGTTACTGCCAAGATATGTGTGCCTCAACTCTTCCCTTAGGGTTATCATAGCATGCTGGTCTTTTGGTGTAGCTCAAAGGCATCATAGCTGAGGAGGTCTGTAATTTACTTCCTTGTTTTGAAAGCTTACATGGTGCCTTCTGGTACCATGAAAGCTAATGCGCACGGAGAAAGCACTTGAGTGAGTTCCAGCTCAGAGACCTCTGAGGTCCGAGGTCTGTGTGTCTAAAGGACATGGAGCCTTCAGCAACAATGAGGGGAGGGGACAGCCCAGAGCAATAGCAATAACCAGAAAATGGGGTCTTAATACTGGTTTCTACCTCTCAATTTGATCATCTGTGGATCCTCAGCAGGTCTAGCTCCTCCTATAGGTATAACCCTGACCAACTCCTGTTAACCTGAGAGGGCATCAAAAATGATAATCAATACTCTTGGAGAGGAGTTGTAATGACAAACACAGATTCCAAGAGTTTCTCTCTCACTGGTGAAAGTAAGCGAAGAGACAATACCAGTCAAAATCTTAAGACCGTTTAGGGGAAAAAGAATGATCTTAAGTACTTCCCTGTCTCTATGAAAAGTAGATCATTCCTTCTTTTTATGGTGAAATAACCCTCTTGTTAGTTTTGAGCCAAGAAATCTACTAAGGGTCTAGAAGCTACTTCCTAGAAACAGACGCTCTATTGAGCATAAACTCTTAACTGCCAGTTTATGAAGAAGGGTGGGAGCCAATTTCTTGCTCTAAGTTATCAAACTACTGATTAACTTTTTAAAAATATGGAAAACATCTCTTTCACTGAAATAAGGGCAAGTAGCTATCTCAAACAGCAACTGCAATTACCAGGTCCCCTTAGAATGAATGTCTTGTGGCAATGACGTAATGTCTTTGTCGAGCACTACGTCTTGTTTACCCTGAACACCTACACATGAGGCTGTGGAGATCTCTGCTTGTAAAGTTCTTGTCCTGCAAGCATGAGGACCAGGGTCTAGAGCTCCAGGTATCCATGTAAAGAATGGGGCACAGCAGTTCCCTTCAATACCCCTAGTGTTAGGATAGCACACAGGTGGGTCCCTAAAGCTTAAACTCACATCCAAGTCAAATCAACGAGCTCTTGGCTCTTGTTCAATGATACACCACTACCCCCATTTCAAAAACAAGATGGATAATAACGGCAGGTATCACCCAATGTCAAGCTTGGGCTTCTACAGGCACCCATGCATGTACATGTACATGCACACACTTGTACTCCCTACCTCAACACACGAGCACGTGTGTAGTGAGTTGTGCTGGTTGAACACCTAAAGGCGTGAGGTCTCTCTCAGTCTTTGTAATCTCTGGGCAGGCTTCCTGTTATACTCATCACTTTGGAGTTCAATATTGATTTAGTCGTAGAACTGGCTTCTTTCCCAATTAACTTTGTATGGAGGTCTTATTTTTAATTACACTTCTCTATACATGGAAATATAGCTATACATGGAAATATAGTCAATGATGGATTATTAAGGTTTTTTTAAAAAAATGAAGAAGAAGACCTGAAGTAGACAGGTAGAGAAGTAGACAAAAGATCTGGAAGAAGTTAAAGGGCAGATTTGGTGTAAATACAAACAAAATACATTGTTTGAAATTTTTAAAGAATTGACAAAAAATATTCTTTAAAAGCATAATTACTCCTTCAGCAGGCTTTATCTGGCTGCCAGCAAATCTATCTTGAAAGAAATTTAGATCAGAAAGGGTCAACTAAGAGGATTCTGTACCTACTATATAAACATACTTATGTACAAACTACAGAAGTAAGAGTGTTCAGCTTACCTTCAAGAACTTCCAGGATCATGGACAAAAGGCTGCTATGGTCTGAAAGGTGAGATTTCTCCAAGGAAGCAAAATGAAAGAGGCACTGTAAGTAGATATGTATGTACAAAGCACAAATTAGGGGAAATAACAGATGTCTGGGGAAGGCAGAGCACTCTAACAAAAAAGGTTCCATCGAGGCAGAGACTTAAATGACAGTCAGTCATGGAAGTTAGGACAAGCTTGAGAGACAGGGATGCAAAGCATCTTTCCCTGGGTACCAAGCTTTGTGTCATCTCTGAAGGGATTAACATGTGACTTAACAGAGCTTTCCTAAGATATCTGGAGGAGTACGCTAATAACATACTTTCTTTCTATGTCCATAGAAATAAGCACGGCTTTCCAAACTAACTGGACAAACTCACACAACTTTCCTTTCTTCTTAGGAGAAAGGTTTTCAATCTGACTCTAATAATACATTTCATCTTCATAACAGCTCCCAGCAATTTGGGATATTGTTCCTAAGATAACGAGGCTTTTAAAAGAACTTTTGTTCTCAGGTCCTTGTCTTCTGGGTCAGAGGCAACCACTGTTGTGACTGCCATAGCGTTATCTTCTGCAGTGGCCGAGGTGAAAGGTGGTACTTTTCCTTTGACCTTCTTTCTCATCTTCAGAGGAGTAACTGACCTATTTAAAGTAGATTTGTCGAAACTATGTAAGCAAGAGGTCGCAGAATGTTCTCTTTCATTTGTAAGATCTATATCCTTAGAAAGAGTCAGTTATTTAAATACAGAAACTATGCCAGTTTGCCTTCACACAATGTAAATTCCCCATGAACTTAACATGGCTTCAATGCATATTTTTAAAAATGGACAAAGAAAGGCTACCAGATAGGTTTTCTTTCTCTTGATGAGTACATTAAAACAAAATGGGGGGGGGGGAGTGGGAAAAATTTTACACAGTGACATTTTAAGATCTTTGCCAGAGCCTCATTAGATGGATTTTTTTTTATCTCAACAGATATTGGTATAATCATAGCTGAAATCTAATTTATTTTTGGAAGACAGAGAAAATGAAAATGTTATTGATATTCTTATTTCAGGCAATCAAAGAGAGTAGAACAAGAAATCTAGTATTTGATGTGTTTTTGCTTGTATGATTCAAAGAACATCTGTGTTTATTCCAATGGATCCTGCTGCAGAGGGCTGTCTCTTAGAAGCTTCAACAAAAGCTGAGTCCATTGATCTGAGATTTGGTAAACTTGAAGGTTTTGAAGGGCAGCCAAATTTTCCTTAAATATCCAACAATTCTCTCCTCCTCTTCTCTCCTTTCTTCCTCTCTCCTCAACCCTCCTCTCTTCCCCTGTTTTTCTCTTGCCTCCTTTCCTCTCCTTCCTCCCCTCTTTCTCCTCCTCTTTCCCTCACTATTGAACCTCTATGTCACTCAAGAGCTTAAGATACATTTCCTTTCTCAGGACATCCTTGTGTCAGAATTTACCGACAAAAGCCAGATGGCCTGACTGAGGCAGTGAGTTCCATCTAAGGAAGTCTTTCCCGTGGAGCCTTAGTTAGCAGAGTTGTTTCTAGTAGAGGAGATGCATCTAAAGAAGGCAAATGATGCTTCTCACAGGTATCCAGTCTAGCCAGGGTTCAAGCCCTACATATTAACATACATGCGATTCACTCAAGATTTAAGATATTCATTTTTTTAATCCACTCGGCAATTAATCAAAGTAAGATTTTTTTTTGACACAATATTGATTAATTCAGAACAGCTCTCAATTAGGGGCATTTCTGGTGCACTCCCAAATAAATTCATAAAACTGTAGAACAGATCTGAAAGATTGCATAAAGGACCAAATAGGGTACAGCAATTAGCACAAGACCTCATGCAAAAGGCTCCACCACAGGCAGTAGGTTAGTAGCAATTCGTAGCTCAACCCCAGTACAGTGGTGAGCATGTACTGGCTCTGCCAACAGGCCATTCTCCAGATGCATCCCTGAGAATAAATGATCTGCCCTAGTTACAAAGCAGGGCAGTGGCAGAGCTGGGCCTGGAGTTCTTCCTCTTCCTCTCCTCTAATGCAGTGTCCCTGGTATCTTGGGAGGAATGCCATTACATAACAGTTACAAGATTATGGTGGATAATTTTTTCATAAAAAAAAAAAAAAAACATACTAACAGACAAGGGTGAGAGCATCCTTCTTTCTTCAGATACCAAGGTGTCTTAGCTCCTCTTCTGATTCACTTACAATTAGTTCACAATCCAATAAATTGTTTCTCAATTCTCTCCATTTAGTCGGTTACATTTAACACCATTGCCCCGGTGTTCTCTCACTAGCGCCAAATCACCCCTAGCCACTCTTACCTATCTGGAAACTGTGTCCTTCTCCAGTTTCTCTCTGTCTTTGTCCACAAAACATGGGACTTTCCAAGGCTCAACCTTAGAATCTTTACACTCTGTCTTTTATCAACATCTATGCTCTCAAGTAAGGTCAGTATGCAGAGTGACTAAATATGCAGGTTTGGCCCTAATCTTCCCTGATATCCCCCCCCATTAAATTGTTAGTTTCCAGTAGATTGTACTGTATAGATATTAGAATATTAACTTAAAATCACAGTGTCCAGAATCAGACCCATATATCCCTTAAATTTCAGGAAATGGGCTGGAAAGATTGTAAGGGCCAGAGGATCAGAGAGTTTGCTGTGAGACTGTGTCTCCTGTGAGCGTCAGAAGCCTCAACCATGAAGTCTCAACAACATGACTACTTCAACATGAGTTTAACAAGGGCAACAGCTATAGACTAACACAGACCGGGGAAAGAACATGAGGCCTCAGCCCTACACAAAGGACTGCTGAGAGCAGGAGACACGGTCTTCCCAAGGGAGACGCACACCAGCTGGTTATACAATATCAAATGGTCTGCCCTAAAAATATGCATACAAGTGATATTACCCATCTGAGAATGTTGTACTTAACATACGTAGGAGTATGCACACATTTGTGTAACAACAGTTAAAGAGGAGTGAATTTGAAAGAACAAAACAATGGACCGTCCAGAGACTGCCCCACACGGGGGTCCATCCCATAATCAGCCACCAAACACAGACACTATTGCATATGCCAGCAAGATTTTGCTGAAGGGACCCTGATATAGCTGTCTCTTGTGAGGCTATGCCAGTGCCTGGCAAATACAGAAGTGGATGCTCACAGTCATCTATAGGATGGATCACAGGGCCCCCAATATAGGAGCTAGATAAAGTACCCAAGAGCTGAAGGGGTCTGCAACCCTATAGGTGGAACAACAATATGAACTAACCAGTACCCCCAGAGCTCGTGTCTCTAGATGCATATGTAGCAGAAGATGGCCTAGTCTGCCATCATTGGGAAGAGAGGCCCCTTGGTCTAGCAAACTTTATATGCCTCAGTACAGGGCCAAGGGCCAAGAAGTGGGAGTGAGTGGGTAGGGGAGCAGGGCGGGGGAGGGTATAGGGGATTTTGGGATAGCATTTGAAATGTAAATGAAGAAAATATCTAATAAAAAATGTGGGAAAAAAAAGAAAAAAACGAGGAGAATACTGGAAGAAGAAAGGGAGGGAGAAATAATACAATTCTCTTATAATCTCAGAAATTAAAAAATGGCAAGAATACGAAAGTAGCCCGAATATGCTAAATTCCATTAAGACTCAGTACTTAACTGTCCAATATATATATATATATATCATGGGAAGGAGACAAAGCAACCAAGCTGCCTGCCAAGTCACGTGGGAAAACTCCAGCCTACCATGTCTGTGAGTCGCTGCCTGTGCTGGGATGGGCTTTCTGGTGATGCTGTTGCCTTGGAGATGCTCGTGTTCCTTCAAGTAACCCCTCACCCACACTTTAGTAAGCAATCCCAGTAAAGTTAGTCTTTCCGTGTGGCTGCCTTGGGTGGAATCCGTCCTTGGGTCTGTCGTTAGTGCCCTATCTGGAGAGAGCACCAGCTTATTCAGATCTTCACAGGAAAGGTCGCACAACAGCAGCTACAACGTTTTAATCTGATGCATTTATTCACATTTGTGATCATGATAGTGTAAATAGAATTCCTGTACTGGCAGTAGTGTGAAAATATGGTGTATGCATATGTACAATTTCATAGCATACATAAAACTTGACCATAATAATCATGTCTACACTACTTACATAGGTGCTTTACTATATTAAAACTTTTACTGTCAGATTATTTTAAGTGTTTTCTATGACAATGGGCTACCGTGTTATGCCAGGAGCAGTATCTTTTAACTGCACCAAAAAGCCACTTTAAGTGCTTGACCCGACCTCTCTAAGATTGTAAAAGGATACAGTATGATTTTTGTGTAATTCTAAGATCTCCTAGGTGATACACTTCTCGGAATGTATGCCGTTGTTAGAAAACACATGATGTCTATGTGTGTCGGTCGATGTGTTTATATGATGATATGAGTGTGCACTTCTAGACACTTGTATATATACATTTGTGTGTGTGTAAAACAACAGGGAAATCTCAACCCTGGCTATTCGATAACTCTTAGGAAATAATGTTGGTCTTTCAGGCATGATGGTATAATGATGGTTAAATATTTTTAAAGTCATTATCTTTCAGGGAAACATAAAATATTTACAGAAGAAATCGTAGATGCCTTGGTTCTTCTATAATGGTATGTATACGCAGAACAACAAACAGAAGCATAAATGACTCAGCTGGCCATGGGCTGGTTCCGTGGAGGCTGAGTGGTATTTCATTGCTGACTTCATGGCTAGGGAGTGATGAAGTTAGAGCTCAGGCCCACTTGTCTAATTTCAATCCCAATACGTCCCTCCGGGCTGCACATTCCCAGCCACCTAGATCTCGGCCATGTGCAAAGGGATCAGGGCCTGGAGTACCTGCTTTTTATTGGCTACCTCTTAAAGCACCGTGACCTAAGAATCTTATAAATGTATATTTATCATAATAATTTACTGTAAGACATAGGACATACATTAGACATAGGAAAGAAGCATAAAAAGTGTTTATAGACGTGTTAGCACACAGCTATAATACCACTACTCAAGAGGCATCCACGCTACAGGGGACCCTATGAAGGCAAGAAAAGTGGGGAAGGAAGAAAGGAGGGAGGGAGGTGGGGAAAGAAAAAAGAGGGGAAGGAGTTTTAAGTGAAGAACAATTTGGGGATTTTTTGTTTGTTTTAGGGAGTTAGGTTGTTTTTATTTAGGGTTTGGTTGTTTTTGTCTTGCTTTGCTTTGCTTTGCTTTGCTTTGCTTTGCTTTGCTTTGCTTTGCTTTGCTTTGCTTTGCTTTGCTTTTTTGAGACAGGAATTTCTCACGTAGACCTGGCTGTCTGGGAACTTACTCTATACACCAGGCAAGCCTTGAACTCAGAGATTCTCCTGCCTCTACCCCCTAGTGCTGAGATTAAAAGCATACACCCATCACTGCCCAATCAGCTAATAAATAACAGTTTTTAAAGAAACACTTTTGTTAATGTATTCCAAATGGATAGTGTCTATATGAGCTTGGGTATGTGATCGAAATGAGTTTATAATAAATAAGCATATACCTAAAAAATAAATTAAGACTCTAAATTCATTTCTATGTTACATGCCTTTCAACGATTTTTAAATGCACCATAATTGTTCTCTTATTCATCTTTTTGTGCCGGTGAGTCATAGAAACTAGAGAAAATTGCAGTCTGCATGACCCCAGGACAAGACTTAGGCCTAGCACGACTGACACCTTTTCTAAAACACAGAACAAAGGAAAGTAGTGGTCAGAGTCAGCTGTTCTCATCATTAAGAAATAAAAAGAAATTGTAAGTCGGGTGAGTTTGATATTAAGTCCTTCGTGTCATACCCAGTGTGACACTTCTGTCTAGTTATGTACACAATGCAGAATATACCTTCTTTGGAAATGTTGCCTAAGATGAACGAAACACTAGGTCTGAAACTTTCCCAACCATCAAGTCAGCAAGAATCGGGACACAGAGCACTGTTCTGTGTTCATCCATGTTCACACCTGCTTATTTTCTCTCCCAGAGTTATAGGTGTTTATAGGACTTACTAAAAAGGACCAATCGACTTAGGAACCTGAACTGCAGCATAAGTTGTGTCAGACAAAAGACTACCTTGACTGTTCAGCTGCTAATGAGTTTTACCAAGAATTATTTGATACCCACAAATTTTAAAACTAGGCTTAGTCTTTGTTGTATCCTAACCTACTTGGACATTTCTTTATGTGCCTGTTTTTCACATTGATTGATTGATTGATTGATTGATTGATTGTTGATTGATTGATATGAGCATGGCATGGGACATGTGGAGTTGAGAGGAAGGCTTTTGGGAGTCAGTTCTCTCCAACTATCAGTGTGGGTCCTGGGGGTCAAACTCAGGTTATCAAACTTAGTAGCAAGCACTATCACCCAATGAGATATCCCACCAGCCCCATGACATTTCTCGACTTATCCATATTTCAAAACATAAAGCTTATAATCTCTCATTATTAATTTGTTCACTTAGTAGTAACTCACCATACTTAAAGGGTCGAGTTGTTATTATGTTACTCAGCTGTCGTTATTGTTTTGAATTGATCACCACCTCCCCACCACTACGTAACTTGCATAGACAGCCTACACTGTATCTGGAGAGAGAAAACTGTATGATCAAGCGAATCCTCCACCCATTGTTCTGAGTTCACAACACTAAAGCTTTACATTACTGAACGACTCTAGAGTCTAAGTCAGAGGCTCCCACTTTGACAGTATTAGTAGGAAATGGCAGCTGTGACCAGAACAAAACCAGAGCTATGACAACCTTCTACCCTATGACATTTCCCTTGGTGATTGCTATAATCTGAACATGTTCCTAAAACCCATAGTTTTGAGTCTGGCCCTTTTAGATCACGAGAGTGGAACTTCCATGAACGGAACCACAGAAGAGGAGGAAGGGAGCTTGTCGGCCTGTCTCGCTAGGAGAAGAAGCATTGCCCATGCTGGGATGGAGGGAATGCACTGGAAGGATCTTTATGAGACGGCAAATCTTCCGGAAGCTTGGTATTTATACCAGTCCTACCCAGAACTGTAAACAATGAGTATGTATTGTTTATAAACTGTACAGCTCATGTGTTTTGTCATAGAAACTCAAATGAATTAAAGATGGCACCAGAGGAAGATGTACTACTCCGCACAGATAGAAATAATACAGGATACCTTAAACTATCTATTTTTTATTTCTACTTTTGATGATGGTAAACAGAAAATGCCATCATGTAAGAGTAAATCTATAAACCTATTCTAATACTAAGAAATTATCCACTGGTCCACATATACCATTTTTTTTTAACTTCATGGAAGCTTGGGAATATGGGCAGAGTATATCTGTATTGTCCTTCACATATAAATATGTATATACATATATCTTCCCATAGGTTAATAGGTAACCTACTGAAAGAAATGAGCATAAAACTTTGATGTCAAAATGGAATTATCTGTATGGATCATGTAGTGAAAATTAATTTTCAAAATACTGAAAACACCTTGTACCAATTTGATACTCTTCTTGACAAGACGCAAGTTTAAAGGCGAGAAGACAAGCGCCCTCCTTCCTGGGCTTCCTTTTCCTCCTTTCTTCTCTCCTTTTATCTTCATCCTCAACAAACATCACCTAGGGGACAACAGTGTGCCATGTGGGACTGGTAACTCCACCCTCAAGTGGCCTATAATCTAAGGATGAAGGCAAGCAAGTGACTTTAATACAATAACGTAGATGTCCTCATTGACAGCACTGAATGGAAGTCACTCTTCGAGTCATTAACATACCAGAAAGATACCATGCAACTGCAGAGGTTGGGTAAGAGAAGGGAGGTGTTCCAGAACCACTCTTCTAACCAGAAACATTTAAATTGTTTTCCCACAATAACAGATCCAACAGGATGCCCAGGGATGCTGCTGCAAGTTATGTCCTCTGCTCTTTCAACAAAGGAGCTGACGTCTTCTTTGTAGCTGGTTTACTGTTCAGGGTAAACACAAAGCAAGTGCCTACTGGATGCCTAAGTAATGCATAATTCCACACCCAAAACTCAAGGGAGATAGCACTAAAATGCAAAGTGATCTTACTGAACTGAAAACAGCCACAGAGAGTGAGTGGGCATTGAGGAAAAAGCTTTTGTTTTTAGTGTGCAAGGAACCTAGGTTCAAATTCTCACTCACTATCCTCACAAGCTCAGTAGCCTTCAGCATTGTCTCTTACCTCTAACACTCAACTATCCAGCCAAAAATGAGGATGGAGGCACTAATTCCCGTGGGCCTTGGGTCTTGATGAGGAATAAGTTGACTAACATATCTGAACATGCTAATCAGAGAGCAACTCAACGTAAGGTAGCAACGAACCAAGTACTCATTCATTATCCTTTCGATGTATGGGAGGCAAAAGGAGGTTTCCAAATTGAAGAACTGTGAAGGATCTCCTCATCAGTTTCTCTTGGAGACATTCTACACCTGATGTTTCTAGGAGAGATGCTCTATAACCCTCACCATCCAATGGTTTCATCTTCTGAAATGCAAAGCAAAAGAAAGTGGCCTCAGTGTCAACATGACCTTCAGCCATCCATCTATGGCAGTGTTTTTCAGTCTGTGAGTTGCTATCCCTTTTGGAGGGGGGAGGGTCAAAAGACCTTTTCACAGGGGTCATATATCCTGCACGACAGATATTTACATTCTGATTCATAAAAGTAGCAAAATTGCAGTTATAAAGTAGCAACAGGATAATTTTATGGTATGATTCTTCAGCATGAAGAACTGAATTGAAGCATCATAGGATCAGGAAGGTTGAGAACTACTGATCCATGGTATCTAGCATGAACACCCACTCATCTGCTTAACAGTTCTCATGTATCTACCATACACCACAGATTACCTTCCAATGGAAGTTGATTCCACTTTATTTTTAGTTATTATCAATCATTTGTATTGTTGTGTATATTAATGGGTTTCACTGTGACATTTACAACCGCGCATTTATCTATCCCCATCTCCTTCCTTCACAAACAAAATGCTTGTAGTATCAAGTTATCTTTTTCTCTCCTGTTTGTTTTGTCAGTTCTCACATATAAGAAAGCACAATACTTATTATTTTTGTGTGGTTGGACCCAGCATATCAACTTCCAGTTTCAATTAAGCCTTTGACCGAGTTTCTGATGGAAGTGATTTAATAGATAAGCATCTAACAATCTCCAGGACTAAAAATTTACCACTCACTCAAAAAAAAGAATCTTAGTCTTTTGGGAAGATTTAACATTATTTGTTGATGTTGGGAAATGGACAGGGTTTTGAGGGAATAGGGAATGAGTTCAGTCTGAGGTGTGTGACGTCTGAGGCGTGTGACGTCTGAGGTGTCTCTGATATATATATATATAGAAATATATATTCAAGGGGCAGTACACAGGTAATGGTCAAGCTGAAAATGTTTCTCCAGCATTTTCAATTTGGAAATGATAGACACACAGGCAGAAATTCAAAAGCATATGAGATCAAAAAATTATGAATGTGTTGATAAGAGAGACATACCAAGGACAGAGTGCTGGAAACCACTGATCACTCACCAAAAGGAGACCTGGGAGATGACCTAGTACACAGAAGTACTTGTCATGCAAGCTTGACACTCTCTGATCCCCTATCTCATAGATGAGAGAGCTCACTCATAAACGTTACCCTCTGTCCTCTATGTGTATATGCACTCTGTGTGTGTGTGCCTGTCTGTCTTTCTGTCTGATATAGACAGGGGACACCCTCTCTGTCCCTCTTTGTCTCTGTCTCTGCCTCTGTCTGTCTCTCTGCCTCTGCCTCTGTCTCTGTCTCTCTGTCTCTCTGTCTCTCTGTCTCTCTCTCTGTCTCTCTCTCTCTCTGTCTCTCTCTCTCTCTCTGTCTCTCTCTCTCTCTCTCTCTCTCTCTCTCTCTCTCTCTCTCTCTCTGAAACACATACATACACACACACACACACACACACACACACACACACACACACACACACAAACCAGAATGTTGTTAATGGTAAGGAAAAGGAGCTGGTCTGAAGACTCTGAAATAGGAAATGATCCTAGAAGTAAGAGATCTACAAATATGTGTTGATTTTATTAAAAGAGATAGGCTACAGAGAGAAAGGATAGTCAGATCAAATGTCAGAGTCAAGAGAAAATTAAAGCTAATAAACTTAACTGGATAAAGAACTTAATTTATCCATAAGGAAGTGCAAATAAAAGTAATTCAATAAAGGGTCCAATGTTTGTTCTCAAAGTCATGTTCCCCTAGACATAATATCAAACTTCCTTCTAAATACTTACTTTCATACCTATAGATTAGGACAACTCAGCCCTTATCCAAGAAGCTACTTCTTGCAATGGGCAGTAGTTAAATACCTAGACTCACACTGGTCAACATTCAAAAAATTCATAACTGTTCAGCCCTGAATGGTATCTATATTGACACCAACACCAAGGCCGACCCAGGATTCAGAGACTGTCACTGAAATGCTAGAAGAACAAATATAAAAGCTTGAGATTGGTGAACACTGATATGAATCAGTCTCGTCTCTCATGACTGGGCCACTACACTGTGAACTCATAGCAGCCAATCAACATGGAAGGGGGTGGGACTCACACATAAGACCAACCCAATCAGCATTCATGCCTGGGAGAGGGTGGGGCTCACAAGGAACTATTGACAGTTGATGGCTTCTGGGGAGAGATAGTCAGGTTTCTTTAAAAGTATGGACATTAGTAAGTTGACTATGGCCCAGTAGGTGGATAGCCTTCACCCATGTATATACTGACAGCACAAACAGGACTCACTGTCAGTCTGTTTTCAAAAGGAGGATTTGAATCAGGGAGGGGAGTATATATAGAGGTGGTCCACAAGGACTCAAAAGGGTAGTGGGGGTTGGATGTGATCAAAATATCAGGTGAATATCTATGAAATTCTAAAAGAATGAATAAAATGTTAAATTAAAAAAAATAAAATTAAAGTAAATAAATAATGCAATAATGCTGTCCTGGGAGCTGTCCAGCTGCATATCTATGAATAGTCTCTGGCAGAAGTGTGCTATTTTCTGAAACTCTTAAATTAGACAGTTCTAGTAACTGCCCAGTCTTCCTGGTCTTGTTAAAGATTTATTTTTATTATTATTTGGAGGTTATAGTATAGTATAAGTAGACCATTTTTCCCTTCCCTTTCTTCCCTCCAAACCCTCCCCTGGATAATACCTGTCTACCCTCCTTCACATTCATGACCTCACTTTTCATTGATTGTAACTACATGCAGAATGTATGCCTATATATAATGTGCTCAGTTTATATAATGTTACTTGTAGGTGTGTTTTCAGGGCTGACCATGTGGTACTGGATGCTCAGTCGATGTGCTCCTCCCTGGGGAAGGCCACCTCTCCCACTTCCAGCTTTACTCAGTTGCCTATTGTTTTGTGTAGCACTGAGGCCTCCTGGTATTTTCCACTTCACCATGTCCCTTGGTGCCACCCTTGTCCAGATCACACTTGGGCAATGATGTTCCTGAGTCTTTGTGGATGTGGCTTCCTATATTCCCAGGTGAACTGGCTGGTTTGTGTGTCAACTTGACACAAGCTGGAGTTATCACAGAGAAAGGAGCCTCCCTTGAGGAAATGCCTCCATGAAATCCAGCTGTAAGGCATTTTCTCAATTAGTGATCAATGGGGAGGGCCTAGCTCTTTGTGAGTGGTGCCATCCCTGGGCTGGTAGTCCTGGGTGCTATAAGAAAGCAAGCCAGTAAGCAGTATTCCTCCATGGGCTCTGCATCAGCCTCTGCCTCCAAGTTCATCCCTGTGAGTTCCCGACCTGACTTCCTTTGGTGATGAATAGCAATGTGGAAGTGTAAGCTGAATAAACCCTTTCCTCCCCAACTTGCTTCTTGGTCATGATGTTTAGTGCAGGAATACAAACCCTGACTAAAATACCGGGAGACACATCTCATAGCAAACTCCCTGATCTGGCTCCTACAATCTTTCTTTTCTCCCTCTAATGCAATGTTCCCTAAGCCTTGGGTGTGGGAATGTTTTGTAGGTGTAGCCACTGGGACTGGGCTCCACTCAGCTGTGATGCCCATGGACCATAACAAACAGCATGGTACAATAACTCTAACGATGCAGTAGTGGCACACATAGCTTGGTGGTAACCAACGGTTCTGCAATTGGACTTAAGGCTCACTCAACAAGAGAGAACATGCCTAGTGCTGGAAACTTAGCTAAGTATACAGTGCCTATGAAGTCATGGTTGTTGGAAGATAATATATTGTTTTTAAATTATGTGTCTCTTATATATTTGTGTATGGGTATGTCTATGTTGGCTCGGGTGACTGCTGGAGCCAACAGCATCAGATCCTCTGAAGCCGTACTTTTTCAAACCGCTATGAACTGTCTGGCATGGGGGCTGGGACCGGAGCTCCTGTCATGTGGAAGAGCGGCAAGTTCTCTGAACTGCTGAGTCATCTCTCCAGTCTCTTCTTTCTCATTTTTAATTAATATCTTTCCCTTTTTATGTCTACCCATTAGTACAATCGAGACTTCTAAATACTGGGAGATACTTTCAGCACTTATCCTAATTTGCACATCCACATATACTGTGCATCTATGCATATATACACATGCAGGTATATATTTTTTGTTAACTCATCTTTGTTCTGGAATACAAACTCCAAGAGAGTAGAATTCTTGACTTAATAAGTGTCTCAGCACATGGCAAATTACCCATGACACTACATTGCTTTATGAACAGTTACTAAATGGATAGGTGTATTGATTATATTGATAAACATGAGAATAAACTACTAAAGGAATAATACACACATACACATGACAAAAATACTCAAAGGGAAGAGGCTATCACCTTGAGGGGGAATGTGGAAGGGATTGGAACTAGGGAGTACTTGGGGTGACTGAGAGGAGGAAAGGTGGGGAGGAATCTATAAAGGGAGGGTCTCTATACCCAAATCAATCATCTCAATACCACTTCAATAAGCTCACTATTTTTCTAGGTCTTACAACCTTATTTGTAAAGTTAGAATTTTGAATTATATTTATACCTGGGTGTTTTCTTGATCTAACAACCATAAGATTATAGGGGGGGTAGCAAAGATCACATGTAAATATCACAATAGAATGTACAAAGAGAACTATTTAAAATGTTTACTCATTCTATTCCTTCAAACTTTGTGGGAGGGTTTTCTTTTTGAAAGTGGCTCTTCCAGCAACATGACTCTGTTATAGGTTGTGACTCAGCCTTATCTTACACAAAGTCCCTTTCTCTAGTCCCAGATTGCATGTCTGTGGCTGTTTCTAACTTTCTAAGGTGTGATGGTTGAAATGAGAGTGATGTCCATAGGTTCCTGTATTTGAGTGCACAGTCCCCAGTTGATGGAACTGTTGGGGAAGGGTTAGGAGATGTGACCTTGTCAGAGAAGGTGTGTCACTGGGGGTGGGCTTTGAAGTTTCAAAAGACTCAGGCCATTCTCAATATGGTCTCTTTCTGCTTCTGGCTTGTGAGTCAAGTTGTGAACTCTCAGCTGCTGCTCCAGAGACCCATCATCGTGCCTTCTCGCCACCATCATAGTCCCTTGCCCTCTAGAACTATAAACCAAGTCAAATCCTTTCTTTCATAATTTGCCACAACAATAACCACTTTTTAATCACAATAATAGAAAAGAAATTAATGCAGAAGGTAATCTATACTGACACTTAACTCATCAATAACTGACAGGCTAGTACCAGTTTCAATTACAGTCCATTAAACAATCGTTGTAATTCAAGGATTGGAAAGATGGCTCAGTAGTTGTGTTTACTGCTCCGTTCAAGGACCCAGCTTCAGTTCCCAGCACCCACATGACAACTGACAATCAATCATCTGTAACTCCAGGTCCAGGAGATCTGGCGTCCTCTTCTGGCCTCCACAGGCACCATGCATTCAAGTGGTACTTATACATAGTAGACAAAACACTCATACACATAAATAAAAATAAATAAACATCAGATTAAAAAAAAAAGAATTGCAATTCAGACCATAGCAGTTTAATCTGCTTTGCTGTTCAACAAAACAGTGAATCAAATATACAAAGACATATGTATGTTAACTCTTTTACAAACGAGGTTAAATGGTATCTTCTCCTTTAATGAGAGGATGACCACCCAGACTGTTTGATGGGTAAAGGTACCTTCTGCCAAGCCTGGTAAACTGAGTTTGATTCCTGGGGTTCACACGGTGGAAAGAGAGCGCCAAAACCCTTAAGCTGTCCTCTGGTCAAATACACAAATAATTGAAAATCTTTTTCTAAGGCAGCATTTCAGAGGGAAAGGCTGATCAGTAAAGTGCAAGCATGAGAAGATGAAGTGACACTCAGCACCCATATTAATAGCCAGGCACACCTATAATCCCGACGCTGACAGAGGAAAAACAAGAGCATCCCTAGACCCCATTGGCCAGCCAGGTTAACCACACTGGTGAGCTCCAGGTTGAGTGAGCAGCCCTGTTTTAGAAGAAAAGGCAAGCCACTGAGAAAGACATCTGACACGGATCTCCACCCTGCAAGCAATCCTGCACACACATCTGCACACAGAGAAATAAATATATCGGCAAATACATAAAGCTGAGATTTAATATATACCAACCTTTTTGAAATTCAGTTCTTAAGACAAAGGAAGAAAATACAAAGCATCTACAAATGACAGCTCCTCCTTTGATCTTGTCTTCATATTAGAAACATCCCTAACCTTCAAGAAAAGAAGCCCCTTTATGACCATACACAGTCTGCAGCCTGAATTATCATATGGTTACCAAAAAACTCCATTCAGAGATGCGTTTTCTTCTTCACTCTGCCACTTGCTAAACATAAAATTTTTAAAAAGAAATACACTTACTTGGAGAGAGATTGTCGGAATTCATCCAATATAATTAATGCTTTTATGAGGCTTTGTCATTAATCAGAAAATTAGAAGACTGCATTGTTCAATACCCACCAAGCATTTAGCATCTAATTAGTCTTATATTGATGTTCTACAAAGGCAACCAAGTGTGCTCTACAACCAGGGCCTCTACGTAAACTCTTCCCATCGCGTTCCCAAGAAACCTATTTCTTACAAACCAGAGAGAGCCCAAGAGAGATTTTTTTTGTAAGATAAATGCCATAGAACATTTTTGCCTGAATTTAAATCACAGGGACAAAAAGAAAAGATATGCTATTGTTCACATTTGTTTATGAGTTGTGCTTTTCTTTTTTCAATTTGGCTTAATAAATATTTGAGCTTATAATGTGAGTTCTTCGAATTATCTTAAGCACTAATCCTTTATCTTGCTACTTAAGAGATTATCGCTTTTCATCAAACACAATGGAAAAAATTATAGAAAGATATGAGAAAGCTGAGACTCATTCAAAGGATGTTATGGATATTTTAGTGTGGTTTTAATGATACAGTTCTGAATTCAAGAAGAAAAGAAAAAAAAAATGGGTCCTGGTTGGCATTTTCAGATACAAATACTTTGAACCAAGACAATTCTCTAATCAGCATCATGTTAAGCAAAAAAAAAGAAGAAGAAGAAGAAGAAGAAGATGTAATTTTTCCCCCTAAATATGATGGGAATACAGTATATGTGGTTTAAAATTCTGCTCCAGGAACTAGAGAGACCACTCAGTGATTTAGAGAACTGGCTGCTCTTGCAGAGAACTTGGGTGTGATGGTTTGTATATGCTCTCAGCCCAGGGGTGGCACAATTAGAAGGTGTGACCCTGTTCAGTGGGTGTGTCACTGTGGACGTGGGCTTTAAGACCTCATCCTAGCTATCTGGAAGCCAGACTTCTCCTAGCAGCCTTCAGATGAAGAGAAGATATAGAACTCTCAGCTCTTCCTGCACCATGCCTGCCTGGATGCTGCCATGTTCCTGCCTTGATGATAATGGACTGAACCTCTGAACCTGTAAGCCAAACCCAATTAAATGTTGTCCTTATAAGAGTTGCCTTAGTCATGGTATCTATTCACAGCAGTAAAATCCTAAGACACTGGGTTTGGTTTCTAGCGCCCACCTGGAAGCTCATAACCATCTGTAGCTCCAGGTCCAGGGGATGTGGCACTCTCTTCTGGCCACCCTAGGGGACCTCATTTCATGCTCAGGATGCACAGACATACATGCAGACAAAAAATAAAAATAAAAAATAAAAATAAAACCCACTCATATAGGTAAAATAGTAAACAAATTTTTGTTCTAAAGTGGAAAAATAAAAGCTGTGTGGTCCTCCTCAGTCCACTTATTTAGAGGAAAGATATTTTAGCATCCTCTATAATAGATATAGTAGTATCCATCCTCTGAAATTTCTATGTGGGCCACAAGAGATAATTAGTGACAATTATTACCCATGGTGTTTGCCATGGTGTCAACGCTAAGGTTTAAATTTTCAAGTCTATAGGTCTCCGTGGAAAGCAAAGACCACAGTGAAGGTCTTCTTCCCTCACAGCTATGAAGATGCCAGGCCTCGGTGCACACAGTGCCCCTGGGTTAACAAGGAGCAAGGAGGAGCATAAAACTCAAAGATTCACCCCCTTTTCTTCCCTGGATCCCTTCCTGATGTCTACATCAGCTTCCCCAGGAGGCAGCTCATGGCCACGAGCAAGGACTGTGCGACTAGATTGTGTCAAGCTGGAAAAAAAAACATAACTCTGCCTGAAGGCAGTGAGGACATTGGAGTCATGTTTTCCACGTTATGGTTCCTTGGGGCTCCTCAGGTATTTTCACACACTAGTGTACAGGCTGCAGCTGACACCTTCTAAATGGATCCCAAGCCTGTACTCTAAGCCACAGTCCCATCCCAGTCTTCATGGCTCACTTCTGTCTCCTCTCAGCTGTCCCCAGAACAAGCTCCAGCCCCAGCTCAGACTCCGAAGGCTTAAAATGTTGGCGATTATCTTCATCTAGGGAGAGCACAGTTGCTTTGGAGCTATTACATGGTAAGTGATTACTGTATAAGCCAAGACTGTACAAGCCAATCTTCCCTCTCCCACTGCCCCCTCCACCCAATGCAGGACCTTTTACAGTGTCACAGGAGGATGGGCCTAGAAGATGACAGGCAGCACATAGGGTCTGAGGGCAGTATAAAGGCCACTGCAGTATGTTACAGTTTTATCAATGTGTAAACTAGGCAAATACACAGCTCTGCTCTGACATGACAGAGAGAGACACTGTGAAGAGCTGTTGAGTGTTTGATATTTTTTTTACTCTATTTGAAAATTAACAAGTAAACCTACCATATTTCATAAGCACTGGCCAGACACACAGGACTCCCTGGTGAGAGACAAAGGGCGTTGTTATTCACCACTGCTGCATGCGGGTCACATTTGAATCACGTCTGCCTGTCTGAAAATCCCACAGCTATGATGCCTGGCCTTGCCACACCCAAGGAATGATGAAAATGGGGAACTATGGTCATTAATATAGGCAACAAGCAGGTCTTCCCTAGCCTTGAGGAAAGAGATATTTTTATTATGCCAGAGAGTGGAGATACTGTCTTCCAACACTGACCACCATTTTTTTTTGTTTGTTTGTTTTGTGGCATTCTTAAGTGTATCATGGAATAGGACAGCAGTTTTCCTGACAGATCCCTGGGAATTGTCTTTAGCAGCCTCTGGCACTCGTGAGATGTAGGACTATTTTTCTCTGGGAAATTAGAAAGAACCCTCATCAGTAACTCGGGCATTTCATATATGTCAAAAAAATTATGTACATTAAGCTGTTTTGTAAATAAGACAGTATTGCATATAGTCATTCCTTCTGCTTCTGGAAATTGTTTATTGTTGAAACAAAAGGAAAAAAAGTTAAAATATCAGAATAGAAAAATTAAACATTGCTTAATAAAACATTTATTAGCCACCTCACTGAAAATTTAGACTTGGGTGAGACACAGTGAAGAATCAGACACATTGCATGACCTCAGGAACTTCATAACCTATCGAGTCAATCCCAAAAACAAACTTGATCTAAAAATAATCAAAGGAGGCAAACAGACATCACTCAAAGGAAGATAGATAAATGGCTGATAGGTACATGAAGGTGAATCCATTGTCATAGAAATAAAAATCAAAACCAAAATGAGAAGTTATTTAGAAGGGCTACCATCAAAAATATAAAAAACAAACAACATACTGGCAAGTGTGGGAAGAAAGGAGAATGTTCACATTCTATCAGCAAGAATGCAGTGTCATGGCCATTGTACAAAAGAGTGTAGAGGCTCCTCAAAAATATGAAAAACAGAAGTGTCGTGTGATCCAGCACTCCCACTACTGTCTGTCCAGCCAAAGCAAATAAAATCACTATATTGAAGAGATATTGACTGCAACGTCATTGACAATAGCTAAGATATAGAATCATCTAAGCACCCATCAGCGAACAAAGGAGTTTAAAACATGGTAGAAACACATAATAGAAGTCGTTCTTTAAAAACCATACGGCTTTTCAGCAAAATCTTGCTAGTGTATGCAATGGTGTCTATGCCAGGGCCTAGCAAACACAGAAGTGGATGCTCACAGTCAGCTATTGGATGGATCACAGGGCCACCAATGGAGGAGCTAGAGAAATTACCCAAGGAGCTAAAGGGATCTGCAACCCTTAGGTGGAACAACAATATGAACTAATCAGTACCCCCCCCCCCGGAGCTCATGTCTCTAGCTGCATATGTATCAGAAGATGGCCTAGTCGGCCATCAGTGAAAAGAGAGGCCCATTGGTCTTGCAAACTTTATATGCCTCAGTACAGGGGAATGCCAGGGCCAAGAAGTGGGAGGATAGGGAAGTTGCGGCGGAGGGTATGGGGGACTTTTGCGATAGCATTAGAAATGTAAATGAAGAAAATACCTAATAAAATAATAATAATAGAACTAACACAAAAAAAAGAACACACACAAAATATACGGCTTTGCAGAAGATTTGCCAAGAGAGTAAGGCAGGGACTCAAATGCGACTACATGATCTCACGGAACGGTGGGATCAGAACCGCTAGCCTCTTGTCAATGGGAGGAGAGGCTCTTGGTCCTGGGAAGACTCGATGCCTTTGTGTAGGGGAATGCCAGGACAGGGAGGCAGGAGTGGGTGAGGAGGGAGGGCGGGTGAGCACCCTCAAAGAAGCAGGGGAGGGGGGATAGCATAGGAGGTTTCCAGAGGGGAAACCGGGAAAGGGCATAATATTTGAAATGTAAATAAATAAAATATCCAATTTAAAAAAAAAAAGGACCGTCCTTGCAACAAAGGCTTGCTAGTGTATGCAATGGTGTGATATAGCTGTCCCTTGTGAGACTAGGCCGGGGCCTAGCAAACACAGAAGTGGATGCTCACAGTCAGCTATTGGATGGATCACAGGGCCCCCAATGGAGGAGCTAGAGAAAGTATCCAAGGAGCTAAAGAGATCTGCAACCCTATCGGAGGAACAACAATATGAACTAACCAGTACCCCGGAGCTCTTGACTCTAGCTGCATATGTATCAAAAGATGACCTAGTCGGCCATCACTGGAAAGAGAGGCCCATTGGTCAGGCAAACGTTATATGCCCCAGTACAGGGGAATGCCAGGGCCAAAAAATGGGAATGGGTGGGGAGGGGAGTAGAGAGGGAGGGGGTGGGGGACTTTTGGGATAGCATTGGAAATGTAATTGAAGAAAATACGTAATAAAAAAATAATAATAAGTTTAAAAAAAAAAAGGACTGCTGGCCTCACAGAACAAAGAGTGGCTACCAGAGACCAGGAAGGGTAGGAGCAGAGAGCAGAGAGGAGGGAGGTAGGGAGTGATTGGCCATGACAGGTTCCAGCTACATAAGAAGCCTCCGTGTCCAGTTTCAGAGTACAGTGAGTTCTCTAGCATTAAGTTCTAGATATTTCAAAATAGCTAGAAAACGGGAAGTTTTAAATATTCTCACTACAAATTATAAGTAGTTAAGATGAATATATAATTGTGCTGATTCGGTGATTATATAATGTGTGCTCATATCAAAATAACTCAGATAATCATAGATTTGTGTGATTATGTGCCAGTTAAAATAACAATAAAAAGTCTGGTTTTTAAAATTACCAGCATTGTTAAGAAAGGATGGAGAAGACTGTGGAAGAGTTTATTTACAAAGACAATACCTGAAGATTCAACTGTCTGCCTTTAGGGTCTCAAAAGGAGAGAGGAAAATAACGGGATAAAAAAAAAAATCTGAAAACTTGTAGGCATTAGATAGGAGTAAGCTCTGCTATTCTGTTGTACAGTAGAGTTTCTACTTTTTGTTTGTTTGTTTGTTTGTTTGTTTGTTTTTTTAATGTGTGTTTCAGGAGGGCTACAAGAAAGCATGTCTCAGGTCTCTACCGCAGAAGAATTATAAATGGAGGAGTTAGTGGGTCTGCTTATTAGTTTGATTTGGTCATGACACTTAAACAGGTGTTGTGGACAACATACTGCGCCTCCCAAAAACATGTTCAAAATGATACCTCCGCTAAGATAGAAGCGGCTTACAAAATTGGTTTCACAATGCGGGAAGTCAGCCTGGACAGTGGTCAAGATCTGTCCAGGACAGAATAGAAGCACAGGCACACATGGCTCAAGTGAGGTGGCGTCTAAGCAGTCATTACATCCAGTCGTCTCATTTGACAGAGATGTCCGGTGACTCTCTAAGAGCTGACAACGGTCTGGTTGCAAGGTCAGAAGTAGGGCCTGTTATTTCTGACCTTCAGTTTGGTAAAAGGCCTTCGTAGAGACTTCCTACTCCGGTAGAGAATTCTACCCAGAACAGAGGAGGAACTACTTTGACCCGGTAGATGGACACACCTCTCTCCTCTTCGGTCTAGCTTTGGCTGTTATTTTACAATAAATTTATTCTGAGTCTAGATTATTACTCTGGAGGGATGGTTAGCTCTTTCCTTTGTATAACTGCGAGTTGCAACAGCTTTCCCCGTGACCCCAGCCTTCCTCCTGGGTCTCCCTCCATCTGGCCTCCCACCTCCTTGTCATATCCTTCCAAATTTGGTGTAGATTTCACAAAATACAAAGTGAAATCTACTATACTATATACTAGCCATGAGCTCTGAGGTGTGCTTAAACACTGTATGTAATCAGCTACGAGGAAAGGGTAGCAGGCCAGGGGAACGCTGCTCATTCAGTCTTCCCAGGAGGGCAACAGACTCTGCTCCGAGATAAAATTCACCTATGTACGGTAAACTCTATTAATTCAGTTATTCGTTTTAAAAATCATTCTGAGATTCTCAATAATATCATATCAGGACTGAGTCGAGAAAGAGAAACAGATGTTTTTTCAGTAAGTTCCACATAACTTCATATTCTTAAATTTAACGATATAAATTTCAATGTTTTTAGATAATGCAGGGAGAGAAAAAGATCATTTAAGGTTAAAGTCTGCCATTATGACCACTGAGGTCCACAAAGTGCATTTTATACTCCAAATGAAGATATCATAGCACATAGTAATAAAGTGAGTCTTTAAACAAAACTAAAAAATATTCAGCTTTAAATTGTATTATGTAAATAATTGACCTTTTAGACTTTAAATAAATATACTACTTTTCTTAACAATCAAATATAGGCTGTTTTAATTTTTTGGAATTTTCTATAGCAGCTGGCATTTAAAGGCTATATTTAACCTAGAATGGCTAACACAAAATCAATAAACATCTGAAAGCATATTGTCTATACTAAATAGAATTCAGAATTATAGCAACAAAATGTTCTAGCATCACTGAAACCAAGAGCAGTGACACTAAAGTGAGTATTTATTACCAACGTTTAAAAAAACAATATCTGATTCATGAAAATTCTATATATAAGGACAAGAGGGTTTAAAGTCCCTAATGAGTGATGAGTCAAATTAGTGGCAAAATCAATCAAAATACGTTCCATATACGGCTAAACAACACTTAAATTTGGCATTGACAAATGCTGTTCAATGTTTTTAATTTATATAACAGCAGGATCACAAGCATATGCTGTCATCTCTGATGCTCCAGGCTATATTAAATTATATAAAGAGTGGAATTTGGGGTCTGTGTACTTACTTTCTTTTTCTCCATTACCCTTTATATACAAATAAATATTTTTAACTTATAGGTACATTTTCCAATATTTTATTAATTCTTTGAGAATTACGTATTTTGAGCATGTTAAGCAGCCTCAGGCCTTTCCTTCCCACACTCTCTACACTTCCAGCCTTTCCTATCCAACTTTAAAATTTAGAAATAACATTTTTTAAAAGATTTATTTATTTACTTTTTATTTACATGAGTATACTGTAGCTATATTCAGACACACCAGATGAGGGCATAGGATCTCATTACAGATGGTTGTGAGCCACCATGTAGGTTCTGGGAACTGAACTCAGGACTTCATGAAGAACAGTGAATGCTCTTAGTCACTGAGCAGTCTCTCCTCCCCAAGGAAGTAACATTTTTAAGGTCAACTTAGACATAGAAAGTATATACATTCATGTACATGCATACACATATTCACACACACAAACACACACACTCACACACACACACACACACACACACACACACGTGTGTGTGCACTCTCAAATAAATGAAAGTTATTACCCAAATACTCCCTCATACATTAAGGAGGTGTTCAAAAGCCATACCCTAATCAATATGAGTAGCAGTCAACCTCCCACTGAGTTTATCATCTATTATGTACCAAAATCCATTCTAAACCCTGGAAATCAAAGAAATAAGCTATAGACAGGCTGGCCCTAGAGCTTACAGTTCAGGGGACTCAGTACTGTGAATCCACCCATTGCTCAGCTGTCAACAGAGCTATTTCTACAGATTAGAACCTTACAAACATTTAGAAGGAGGAAATGAATAACACTTAACATATAGATGCTGAACACTGTATTAATCATATAGCATAGAACAAATTGTTCTACGCACTTAGACTGGCATATCTAAATCTGGTATCAGCTTATGATCGGTGCGTTGCCATATAGAACCAAAATAATTCCCAGAGTCCTGATAAAACAGATGACAAAATGCTATACCAAGCGAGCTAAGCTTGAAATGTAAGGCCTACATCCACATTAGTCCAGGGTCAAGCTTGTGAGCTATGGTCCTTTCTGGCATTAGAATATCTGGCTTACGAAACCAAAGGATACCACCACAAAAAAGACAAAAAATTCCAGGTCATTAAATTATGTAGTATTTTGTTTTTCATCCTAAAGAAGCCACTTTAGGGAGGTTCTTTAAAACATAGCAAAGCAGGGCTATTTGTTGGGAAGGAGGAGGGGAGCTGATGTTTGTTAGGTGTTTGAGACAAGAATGGAACTCCACGGCCCAGGCCATCCTTACATTACCCTAGCCTCATGCTCCCTGTGATCTTCCTCCTGCCGTGGCCACTCTCTAGGAATGGAATGACAAATGTGAGCTACCACCTTCCACTGGAAGCATTGTTTACAAAGAGATGGCCACTTTCAGGCAGCAGCCAAGACAGCACACAATGAAAACTAGTCTTTTAAATCCTCACCTCCTCACAGAGTTATCCAAGCAGAGCCAGAACCTAGACACTGTGGCCAAATCCTGACAACTAAGCTTTAAATTAAAAGTTGGCGTGACTCTTGAAATCCCCCAACATGATCTAAAACTCTAAAATTCTTCTTTTATGGTAGGATATATCTATATTTCACATAATGACTTAGTTATAGAATAAATAAACTTCTTTTTTTCAAACTGTAAGAAATCGTCCGTGTGTGAGGAACTGACCATTTCCAGCTTGGGTTTTGAGGCAGTAGTGTGTTTTCCGAATAGAAAGCTAGAAAGAATCTAGACACGTATTAATTCTGTTCTCACATCAGTTCCGAGCAAAGTGCTGAGTCATCAGGTTCGTCTTGCTGACCAGTGGGGAGGAGCCTGTCAAGGAGGCGAGAGCTGCAGTCCTATTTTCTCAGTGCCGTGATAAATGCTCTCCAAAGCCTGAACCCTAAACTGGACGCCACCAATTAACAGTGTGATCCTTGCCTGTGAAGTTGTTGGAAATAGAGGTCCTGCAGCCCTGTTTCAGGATGCACGGCTTAGGGAAATTCCTCCGCATGGCACAGAGAAGTTTAAGAGGCAATGAACTAAGGCTGAACAAATCACAGAACTAGCACAGCCCATTCAGTGTTTGGGATATGTATAAACTCCTGTATATCTAGTACATCTCTAGAGACTCTAAGAGGTTGGATGGGAACCCACCAGAGATACCCATTCAGACATAGTTTGTAGCCGATTGAAAGTCTTTCATTCTATCCTACTGGGGCTAGAATGAAATACTAGCCCCAGGTATTCAGGAATTCAGGAATGAATACTCAGGTATTCAGGTCCTAAATACAACATCAAGTGTCCAGAGTAAGGGGTTGTTGAAGGCAGATACCATGTCCTGGCAGCTAGCTCTGCAGTTGCAGGGGATGATGGGCAAGCAATTTAACAGGAGCTAAAATGAGCATTTAGCTGGGGGGAGGGCTCAGTTGGAGTGCCTCCCTCTCCCCACCCCCACCCCCAACTCCCATGTTCTGAACCAGCAATTAGTTTAACAGAAGCTAAGTTGTAAGTTAACCATGGCATGTTGACGTTGGGTTCCTAGAAGAGAGTTGGGTAGTTTTCCATGGAGTTCTTTGGTGAGGAGATTAAATTCAAGTTAAACCAGAAATGGCCTCAGCAAGACTACAAGATGGAAGACCATCTGCGCTGTCTTGCCCTGTCAGCAGGCCACCAACTTCAGAGTGAGTTCATCGTCAAATATATGAAGAAATAAAACTAAATACTGGAACCACATGGAGCCGCTCATCTTCTCATTCTGTCCCTCCCGCTGGTCCTGTCACTGCCAACCAGAGTCTACACGTAGAGCTGAGAGTCATGGCTGGAGATGACAGAAGAGTCGGGACACATGTCCCTAACATGTCATGTCCATATACCTTGAAGGCACACTCATGACCCTTCACACACAGACAGCCTATAGATGCATCTCTTGACTAAGAAGTGATTTCAAACCTGAATTCATTGTCACAGTTTAATAACTCTGGGACCTTCACATTGGAGAGAGTTTTCACATCTAAGTTCTACACTACAAGTTAAAAGACTGTTCCATCATGGCAACCCGTCAGTGCCAGATCTCCAGTTAGATGTTAGCTAGCATCTCCACAATTCTGTAAGGTCTCTGCCATTTTGTCATCTTCCACTCAGTCTCTTTCACTCCTTCATATTCCCAGCCTGGCTCTCTTAGGCATTTGAATTTGCATTCTAGGCCATGCCATATCTCTGATTCAAAGTCACTCAACGTGTGCAATCCAAGAGGGGAACTGGCTCTGGGAGTCACTCCTTTGGCTGGTGGACTTTGTGAGCGGTAGGCAACTGACAGCACGGAGATTCTTCCCTTTACACACACAGGATGCTGGTTTTCCTTCACCGCTCACCCTGACTCAGACATTTTGACTACTTTAACTAGCTCTTTTCAGGTCTGTTCTTCACAATTAAAAATAAGAGTGACCAGCAAAAGTGGGTACAGAACAGTGTGTTGCCTTTCCTGTCTCTTGTTGAGATAAAGCAATAACAGAGACAATGCTTGCAATTCATATCGTAGATGTCTGCGGCCCCAGAAAAACATCGTATGACAAAGCCTGAGTCCTCACTGTGGGATTTGGAGGTGGATCTTGTTGGCTAATTGCGTCAGAAGAGCGGAGCCCCCATGAATAAAGTATCCCCTATAATGGAGGCACAATTTACAGTGGCACTCTCCCCACACACACACACACCCTCTCTCTTCCCCTCTCCCCTCCTCCTCCAAGAAGGTGTCTGTCTTCACCAGAAAACAGACCTTCGCCAGACAGGTCTGCTGGCCCTCTGCTTTTGAAACCTCAGCTTCTGGACCTATGAAAAATAAATGTTTGCATATAAGCCTCCTGGTCTGTGGTATTTTTGTTATAGCAAAGCTGACTGACAGGGTTAAATACATAATAAATGGACTTTTCCATTTATTATGTATTATATACATAAGGGTTATTATGTTTTGGAATTTACAACTTTTGAATAAATGTATCTAATGATTATATAACATGTGAAGATTTATTTGTTAACCTACTTCTACTTGGGTTGATCAAACCAAACCTCTTTAGGTGAGTGGCAGTGAGAACAAACAGTAGATGAAGACATGATGTTACAAAGCCTGAGACCCACTGCCTATCACAACTGGTGTTACATAAAAAGTGCACCAGAAGACTAAGACACTTAAACAAACCAGCTCATGAGATTTAACCTGATTCAATGTTATGGTCCCAAGTCTATTATCTTTAGCCACCATCAACACCATCATCACCAGCACCAGCACCATCACCGCCGTCATCATCGTCATTGTCATCATCAACAACAACTCTAATTGCCTTGCAAACTCAACCTAAGAGAGATGTTGCTGCAGAACTGAGGAAAGAAGGTGATCCTCTTATTACCCCACAACTACCTATTCTTTGAGCTGCATCAACAACCTCCAGCATCCTTGCCACCGCTCCACACAAGGTTTATAATATCTACATACATCATCTCCTAAGCAAAACAAAATATCAAGCTAACGGGTGTTCACCACCTAGCAAATGATGTGAGGCCTGACTATGCCTTAAAATAGCAAAGTCTAAAATTTGACCCAATTCTAAGCATAAATTTATGAGCTCACCAATTATGGGTCCAAAGAGTTTCATAAGGGGAGTGTTTGTGATAATAGCAAACATGTAGGCTAGCAGGAAACTATTACCATGTAACATTCTAAGAACTACCCTTCCCCAGCCCATCCCAAAAATACCTAAGTTCGATTTGTTCACTGAACGCAAATTCCCCAAATCAGGCCTCTGTTTTCTAGCTTACGACGCTCTGAAGTCTTTCCCCTCACTCGTTGACCTTGGGATTGCCTCACTGAAATATAGAAGCACTGCCTGCTTCCTCCCCCAAATACACCATGAAAAAAGAACTAAAGTTGCAGCTTTTTCACTCAATTTAACTCGAACTTCTGAAGGACAGCACAAACAAAGCTTGACCCTATCACTGTCACAATGTCCACTGGCAATTTCTCAGAGGGAATCTGAACTCTCCAGCGCCAACAGACATGAGTGGCTATTCACCATACGTCAATAACAAGGTAGAACCAGAAATAACATTCAGGCACTTTTCCCTTAAATAAGATGATACTACGTAGTGCTTCTGTGGGTATGGGACTATCCATGAGTTAGCACAGAATATATATTAATTATATCATATTATTATATTATATTAATTATATTATCTTATAAGTATGTGTTGTTTTCCTCCAATATTTTGAAGTGACCACTTCTGAATTCTCACCTGACAGGAACAGTCACACAATTATTCCATTACAACATAACGCTCTATTGTCTCAGTAAAACTTGTCTGAGAATTCCCCTCTCAAGGAAAATATTCTAGATAAAGAATATTTTCTAGAATATATTCTGTTGTCACACAGCTAACATGTTGCTAGTTAGATTCTAACTAACACACACACACATACACATATGACACAAAGCTTTTCTGGTTACATGTCCAGTATACAAAGACAAAAACTATAAATCCAGGACAAAACCAATCGGAGCAAATAACCCACCTTGCTTTTCTTACTAGATCTTTTTCATTATAGAGTGAGTATACATGAAGTATGAGCATTAGGAGAGAGTAAGCATATTTACTTACTGAATATTTAAGTACAATTTTCATTGTACTTTCCAAAAAAAAAGACATTTTAAAGAAGATAAAACGCTAAGCCATAAATGAAATAATACCAGGGAAGCATTTGCACATAGAGAGGATAATTTTAAATTACAGGGTTTTTTGTTTGCTCTAGAAAGAATCTGTCTCCTCACAGCCCAGCCCATTGTGACTTGAAACTTGAGTTCTAGAACACAAATCTACTGTCCCCGAACCTTGCATCTAGCATACACTGTGGATATGTCCATATATTTGTTCACAAAGAGAAGCCTGATTCACCAAAGAAAGCAAAGCATTGTTCTGAACTATTAAACTCAACCCTAAATTCCCTACGCGGCAAGCCCAGGATATAGGCAACTGACACTGCAAACGGGAAGGTTTGGGATCTCTGCGTGGCCTTTAAAGGGTAACACAGTTGCCCTTTCACATGCAAGCAATTATACACTGACCAGTTTGTAGGGGGGAAATGCATAAATGTGAAAATATTTAGTGAAACAAACTTTCTCATCAAGGGCTACCGGAACTCTCTGTGTTTCACATTGTATGGGTTTTGTTCTACAAAGCCCATAATTAAGAGACCTGTCTGGCTGGTTGTCGCCATTTTACCAAATATTAACCTTGCAGTCATAGTCATTGCTAGACTGCAACATTGTTGCATTATTGGGTCTCTCGGTGAGGAGTTTCCACAATCTACTGCATAGAGAAAGCCATAGAAATATGACTTTAATGGAATGCCTAGATGTAACGATGGCAGGGGAAAGGGAAATGTACCTTTGCTAACTGGCCATTCAGGGGAAATCATAAAACAATTACAGCTACTGTGGAGTAATTTAGGAGACTGGAGGAAGCGATACAATATAGGCAAGGATACTCTGGTTTGATTCTTTAACTCTATCCCTTGTCTCAGAGGGATCACAGTGAACAAACCAGAAGGCTCTCCTTGGAGCTTGTGTCTCCACTATTCATCTGGTTTTCTGGCAAACTAAGTTCTGTATCTTCTGACAGCAATGCCAACCAATTGCCAAATGGACACTGAGTCGGTGAAGAGCCTGTTGCAGGCTATTCAAGGAGACCCAACAAATGCATGTGATATCCACATTGAGAATGGGTGAGTTTTAGAAACTGAACACAAGCTTTGAGTGTGATATCAGTGGAGCCGATTTGTAACTACCATCTATTAATAGCATCAATATGCTTCAATGCCACTAGGAAGATTTGCAATGGGACTGTGGAGAAACGTGCTTAAAAAGTAATATGCAGATATGTCCTATGCTTTAAAATGTGTTAGCATTCTCATGCTGCTGACAACCAACACTTCCTAAGACGTCCCTCCACAGAGTGAAAAACTGACTTTTATGTTTTGAGTTTGTAATTTAGTCAATAAATTATCTCAAAAAAAAAAAAAAGAAAAGTATATGTGTTACTTGTAACAATGGGTCAAAGTGTAAAACTCAACTATAAATTATCTTGTTGAACCATAAATGCAGTTGTGCTATAGGTCAAGTCATATAAATCAGTGGGAAACCTAGATATCAAAAAATAAAGGCCTTTAATCAAGTTGTCTCTGTCTCCTCCTTTAACAGAAAATCAATATATCATCTGCATTCCATGAAAACATTTGCATACATAGGGATATAGAGATTGTACAAAAACTTAATGCACAAGAAATATATTTAAATTCTACTTTCTTCCTATTCTAATAAGTACAGTCATTTCTCTTAAAGATTTTATAAGAAACTGAAGCAGAAGACAAAACTGAGCAGTTTTACTCCATGAGGAGAACTGAAACACTACTCTGAATGGATATCCTAGGACCTTCGGGAAACTATGTAACATGTCAGGGTCCCGTGACAACTGAGGGTTTGCTACTCCAGCCTGTCTCTAACCCATTTCAGACCACACTACAAACCCCCTCAGAAGACTGCTGGTAACCTGTAAACCCATCTCCTCTTTATCAATGAGATGTTTAAATAGCTCAATATGTTCAGATAGAGTTCCAAAGAATTTCCCAACAAAATGGCAAATTCTGAGTCCTATCCTGAGTCATCCCAAAGCCAGTGACTCAGAAGGAAGCCGCATCCTGTGAAACGCTGGGCGAGCCAGGGGCCCCGAAATGATGTCAATTCAGCTGCCGTGGCCTTCGTAACTAGCAGCAGTTGGCATTAATGAATGTCTTCTCTCTGTTTTGATGCAGCCCTACTCGTAACAGATTGGTGGATTGCACTTGTAACTGTGCCCAGAAGCATAGATTGAGGCGGATTACACTGGATGTTTATTTTACCCCCGCATATCCTTTTCACCAAAGGAAACAAAACTGCAGGACGTGGTAAAGTTCCTTGTTTTTACTTGAATTTCCAGTGAACAAAAAAGCCGCAGAATAACACTACCTAACGAGGCATCTCTAAGGAAGTACTGCAGAGTGAACAGGAGAGGCACTCGGATTGCTTCAGCTTTTCAAATATGTAACCCAACGTCACTTTGGAAAGCTCCTCCTTCGGGGCTTCATTATAAACCTTATTAGTAAATGCCCATCTGTTTGCAATGACTCCTCAACTCAAATGTGCTCAAACAGAACCGTTTTGTTGTTGTTGCTGTTGTTGTTGTTGTTGTTGTTGTTGTTGTTGTTGTTTAGGGCGGTGATAAGAAGGGCCTAGTGAGTGCTGGAGAGTCCCCATCCTGTGCAGGGTAATCCAGAAGATCCAGTTGGCACTGGATCAACCTTAAAATGTACTCTGTGCATTTCCATGTGAAAATGCCATTTAAGCGGGCTATCAAAACACTGTCTCACAGATAGTAGATCCAGGACTACTAAATCTTTCTGATGAGACATAACACAATTTCTCTAAAATGTTAGATCACCCCCAAAAGTTTCAGCACTTTATAAATTTTTAAGAGGGGTAAGTGGCTCTGTCTAAAAATAGACCTTTCTCTACAGCCGTGTCATCGAGTTCTATTACTTGGTGGCTAGTGAACACTATAATGCAGATAACGTAGTGCCTACGAACAGTGGATCCACGCCGACCCAAGCTGACAGCATCTTTTCTCTCCAGTTTGTCACTGTTAAAGTAACTAACGCTCCTCAGGTTCAGAATCACACGTGCGCACACTCACTCAGAGCCCTCACACTCCCCTCTGCCACAACTTATAGCATTATGTAGGCATTTGCTTTGACACAAAGGTTCCCTGAGTCCTCTAAAAGAAACACACACCAAATAGCACTGTATGTAAATGGAAAGGAAAACCTAGTCACCCACTGCTCCTAAAGGCAAGAAAAGAACCAAGACTTTGATCAGCCTTTTGAAAGCCATTTTGAATAAAACAGCACTAAAACTATGTTTGCCTCTTACAAGGCTCCCCGTGCCTGAGTGCTCTGTTGGCAGTAACAGGCTTCCTCAAAACCTTACACACGTAAACAATACAGTCCACTTGTTTGCACTGGAAATTGTGGGAATTAGAATAAAATAAGCTTCAGTGTGGTTACTGATGGCCTGTAAGTGGTTACTGGTGGCTTTTAAAAATAAAGACTCTTAAAAGGTCACAATCCAAATAGCGGCCTCGAGAGATCCAGAACAGCGTGGATCAGGAAAAGAGACAAACATGCCTGACCTGTTCCTGAAAATGCACGGTGTCGGGTGCCGGTTTTGAAACTGTAAAGGACTCACTAGTTTGGGCATCGATGCCTGAACATGGAAAGGGTAAATACGATATCCTTATGCTCTGATTCTTTAAAACATCAAATGTAGTTTTAATCTTCTTCGCCAGTAATCTCTATTACTTCACATGGAAACCTTAAATTAATTACTCAACTGTCTTAACTTACCTTGCCTAATAGAGCAGTTTAAAGGTGCTAATTGATAACCGTAGGAAGGAGGATGGCCAAAGCAATCTGACTGGGCAGACAGGAACCAGATAATTATTAGTCGGTCCACAGTCATTGAAATTCACCCAGTCCTGAGTAAGGCCCTGGGATACCGAGTGATTGGGGGGGTTGGGGGGGGGAGAGGTGCTCTTCATAGGGTGGGGGAAACTTAGGTTCTGAGACTGAGATGAGCTTTTGTTTCTTTGTTTTTAACCCCACGGAGGACTTTGATATTCAAGGGGAGATTTCACAGTCACAAAAGGAGGCCGGTTCATCCTCTCTCTTATTGGCAGGAGATGAACTCACTCAGCCCAGGGTGTGGAAGAGCTGGTCACTGTAGTAACTACACATTCAATTCCCAAGGCTTCAGGCAATTGTTTAACACTGGCCACGCAGTGGAATGTGGAGCAAGAGGAAAAGCTTGGTCTCCCTAGGGCTCTTAGAGAGCCTATGGAGTGGCCTCCAGAGGAGGCCGGATGGCTCAGCCCGCAGCTCCAGAGAAACAGAGCGACAGACCTCAAACTTTGCCTTTGCAGAAGCGCCTTCTGTAAATGTGGCATTGCTGACTAAGAGCCAAGAGTCATCCCTCCCCTGAAGAAAACACCTCCTGGGAGACACCTAGCCTCTTAGAAGGAGGAATGGACAGCAAAGCAGGTGGGCAGAAAAAGATCTGTGCTACTGGCAAGATGTGGAAGTCATCTACCCGGAAAGAAATGACAAGCCATTAGTCGTGGCCCCCACCCCCACACCCCGAACTGTGCTCTCCCCCACACCCCCCGCCAACGCTGTTTATTAAACGATACTTTAGGAAAGCTCCCTTGAAGTACCCTTTACAGAAAGCAGTTTCCTTCGGTAATACCGAGACTGTTCCCAGAGCTAAATAAACCTTTAAGCGGGTGAGGCCCCGGAACTTATGAATGTGATTCTTTGTGGAAATAGTTAGAGGTGGACGAGTCAATATTCTCCTGGAAACGCCCACCCTCTGCAGACAGGCCTGGGAATTAACTAGTCAGAAGTGGACAGAAAGTAGACATTCCAGATGCGAGAGCTTCCCGTGGACCATCACCCCTCACTGATTTCTCCCTTGACTGCGACCCCCCCCCCCAACTGCTTATGAAAAGTGTCAGATGCCCACCAGCCAGGACTGGTGAGGGATCCATTTGAACCCCATTTCGGTCCTCGCCTGGGTCTCTCGCCTTCTGAAATAAGATGGACCCTGCTCCCCAAGCCTCCTGCCATGGCTCTGTCCCCCTCCGGGCGTCCCTCTTCCCCGCCCCTATCCTCGCCGTCTGCCGGGAGGGGAGGGGGCAGGAGGATGCCGACTGCGGGACCACAGCTACCCTCATCTTGGCCTCCTGGGACGAGCCGGTTTCTGCCCCCGGGCCCAGTTGATAGTCAAGGGAAGAGACAGTACTGGTGAGGGCTGTGGAGGCGCGCAGACCTCGCGCGGCCACTGTGGTCCCCAAAGCCCGAAGGCCCCCGAAGGCGCGGCTCGCACCTACCTGCAGCCGGGCGTCCCGGGGGCGGCAGCACCTAGCGATGGTCCGGTAGCTTCCGCGGGCCGACGCCAGCCTCACCGCTCCTGCATCGCTTCCGAGATGCCGGTCCGCTGGCACCATCCAGGGGCATAGGGACCTCAAGTCCGCCGGTGTGTGTTCGCAGAGGGCGAGCGAGTGTGAGTGCTGCCTCCTCCGAAGGCTAAAGGGGGGCTCGGCAGCGTCTTCACCTACAAGCTGGGGTCCCCCTTCCCCGAAGCAAAAGGAAGGTGCAGCGCGCGAGGTCGGTCCCCGGGCTCTGCTCTTTATCCCACAGTGTCAAAGTAATCGGAAGGGTCGTCGACCGAGGGGGAGAGCCAAAGTCTCCGCAGCCCCCGGCGGCGCCCGCGGTCGCCCGCTGTCCCCGGCGATGCGCTGCGCGCGGTGGTGCGCTCGGCTCCCGCGACTGCGAGGATCCAGGCGGGCTCCAGCCACCGCCGCTCTTATTCCATCTCCGGTTTGTTTGCTTTGAGCGGCGAGCGAGGACTTTTCCTCTCGCCCCGCGTCGGCTCTCCCTTGCACACAAACGCGCGCGCTCACACGTTCCCCCTCTCCCGCCCTCCCCCGGGTTCTCTAGGGAAAGGCAATTGGACGCGGTGATTCACCTTCAGCAGAGCAGCCTCCGCCGCCGAGCACACTCCTCGAGTTCCCCGGCTCTCCCAGGTCTGCAGGCTCCCGGTGTGGAGCGGTTCTGAGCAGGCTCGCGGGCTGTGCGCTCGGCCGGCGTCCTCCCCGGGAGACGCCTGCGTTCCCGCAGCTCGCACTCGGGTCCCGCGGGTGCCCTCTCGGACACCTGGGCGCCGTCGAGTCGCGTCCACTTAGCAGCAACTCCCGGCCAGCTGCAGCCCCTCGATCGCGCCTCCAAGTGCAGCCGGTAGAGCTCCTCGCATCCCACCCGCCGCCACTCTCCGCATCGTGTGCTCCAAGGGAGGGAACCCCTCTGCTGTCCCCCCAAGTCACGAGCGCGCCGGCACCTTCACCACCTTGGAGGTGCGAGTTCCAGCAGCAGACACAAGCGAGCAGGTGTCGCCTGTGTCACTTCGCCAAAGGCGGGAGTGAGAAAGAACGGAACAAGGGGAGGGGCCCGAGGAAACAAATCCAGATCACCAGAAGAAAAAAAAAAAAAAAGCCAAAAAATAAAATAAAATAAAATAATTTTAAAAAGCAATCAAAGCTTCTCCCTCTCTGAGTCCCACCACAAGCTCTGTACTGTTAAAATACACTAAAGATAATGTTCGAAAGTCACCCCAACGGGCAGAGCCCTGCTAGTCCACCCTAGACCCCTGTTCCACTCAGCGGGCTGGCCGTTGGGAGCGACTGGCCCCACTGTACAAAGCACAGAGAAGGCAGGCAAAGATGGGTTCTGACACTCCAGGCTGAGTTAAGCAGTAAAATGGGACGGCTGGACCGGGAGGCTTTGACTCCCTCTGTCTCCCTCCCAATTCTGTCAGCAGTGGCTGCAGATGCTGAGAGCAAACCACCTTCCTGCAGAAAGAAAAAAAAAAAAAAAAAAGTATAAGACAGCAAACGTTGCAAATGCTGGACTATGTCTCCCTCTAGCGGTAAATCTGGATTAGAACGCTTTGCCGGCTGTCACGGAGACTCATAATTTTTCTTCCAAAAAAATAAACAAGAATTTTCTTACACTATCCGATTTAAGAGGATTTTGAATTTCTACAACTAACAAATTCTGACAGAGTCAAAGTTAAGGGGGTTTTAACACAATCCCATGATAGCATATTCATTGCTAAAGGAATATCCTAACTTTACAGAGATTTCAGAGACAGATCCTAGAAGGTCATGTCCTTAAGGTTTGGCCAAATTGGGTCCTGGTTTAAGCGGTGTACATAAGATCTTCCAAGAAAGGACTTCTTAGACTCAGCTCATTTTGATCGTGCTTATGAATGAGAAAACATTTAAGCTAGTGGTTAGGATAGTACGAAAAATGAGTAAGACTTAGACACAATGAGAGAAAATGTCGACTCTGGAACGCTTACTCAGGGATCTTGTCTGTAACTGACTCCTCTCTCGTTCCACTAGGTTAATTTTTCAAACTAGCTAAATTCTCCCCAGGTCTAAGTAGTTGTGTTTCCCCAGCCCTGAGTCATTGAAAGATTAGCATAATTCTTTCCACCATCTATAAACTACCACTTATTACCATAGTTACTAAGAACTAAGGAATATGTTTTAGCTGGTGATTTTATGGTAACATAATTTAGCCTTATTTTCTATCTAAAGGGTTTTATGTAGTTGATTTGGGAGGGCTATTTTAACAAAGCATTCCTGCAAATTTTATTAAAAAGATTTGTTACGTCAGACACAACTAAGCTAGGCACACCTGTAACTTTGCTGTTTAGAGTTTGTGAACATTGTCATTTAGTGGGAGGTGTGCCTTAGGCATTTGTGTGCTTTTAAATAGAAAATATGTATCAAGGTCATGATTAAACAGTTTTCTATTCATTTTGAATTTTTTATTTATTCTTTTCTAACTTGATCATTGTACTTAGTCTACTCTTTAAAAAAGGCAATAATTTACTTTTTCAATTGGGAGTAACTGAAGCAATTTCAAATAAAAATCCAAAACAAAATAATATAGGGTTTTGAATTTTAATCGATTGTATCTGGTAGGTTTGTGAGACTCCGGGGCATGGCAATCATTGTGCACAACATATCTTCAAATGACCTCTTTCAAAAGACCAGTGTCTCGTATGATTAAAGACTTTTATTTTATCACAATTACATGGTAACTCATTTCCTGGGGGAACAAGGTTTTTTGTTGTTGTTTTTTTTTTCTTTTTAAATAACCTGGCACTGTTTCATTGCAAATCTTACTGTAATTTTCTGTCTGTTGATCAGCCATAGATTTCAAGCAAGAATGACATTAAAACCTGTATTCTTCACTATAAGGAAAAAATCATTTCAACATAACTTCAAAACCCTGGCCTTCCCCCATCATCTTTCTCGTGTCTAATTCTTAAGGGTCTTTATGGTTTCATGAAAGCCTATCAATTTATCTTATTATTTCTGCTGCTAAAATGTGGGGCATTTAAATCTTATTTTTTACAATTTAATCCACTGTATTTGTACAAGCACATTAAAAAGTTAGTAAAGGGAATAACTGTGTGATTACAAAATAAAACGGACCTTCCCCATCCACAGATCCTCACCCAACACCTAATGATGCTGAAATTCCCTAATGCCTTTGTGTTCTCTGTTTAATCTCCAGGCAAATGAATCCAAATAACTCAGATGGAGGTGTGGAAATCAGGACTCTCGGGACTCTGAAACAAAATACTTTGCATTCCTTCCAAAACACACACACACACACACAAATCAAAATGATAAACACTCATCCGCCTTAGCAGAACCCTGGAGTTGATAACCTGCCATCTGGTTAACCTTTCTGCCTCCTCAAAACTCTACTACATTTTTTTAAATGAATATACATTTTTTAAAATACTTATTTAACTGGACTGCAAGTTCATCACAACTCAGTGCGTTCTGAGAACTTGCAACAAGCATTACTTTTGCAAACTTTCTTCTCTCTGCCTTGAAAACTATTCTACTGAGGTACACCTGGCTGCAGTTAGCTGTCCATACTACAGATTTGATAAGTCAAATCATGTGGTGTGTCTTTCCCCCCCCCGCCAGCGTCTCCCTCCACCCACCCCCACCCCCACCAGCATCGTTCTAACAGAATAATTACCCTGAGATCTCTCCCTGATACTGCAGCCACGGGTCGCACCTTCCTTATTTCTCCATAGTTAACACTAAACATTATTTGACATGCACCTCTTGTGTTATTTCTGAGTTGAGCATGAGGGAATCTTTCAGTTCTCATAAGTAAATATCTAGGAATAGAAAGGCTTGTCTTATGGTTGGGTGTATTTAAGAACAGACGTGGTTTGAGGTATTTTATACGGCACTACACATTCCCCTCAGCCGTAGTAGAGATTTTAGAGGCACTTTAAGTCTCTAGTAGAAGGTTTATAGGTTATCTCAACCCCTCATCTCAAATCCTCACAACATCCAATAAAACAGATGAGCTGAACCAATTTCGCCTGTGAATGAAATGAGCCGGTGGAGGGATTCAAACCAGGCCTGCCAAATCAGAAGCCAGCCGTCAACTTTGCTTTTTACGTTTTTTTATTCACAGTCTCTCAGCAGTGTCCCATCCCCCCAAACTTGAAAACGTTCCGTCTCCTGTGTTACAAGGACAGTGAAATTATCAGGACCCAGGATTCTGAAATGTCACTAACAAAACGTGTATAAGACTGCAGAGACGTTACTAAGAAGAAAGGGGTGGGAGGAGACGCAGCGCTGGTTCCCTGCGTTTGTTCGTCCAGGAATCATAATATTTAAGAGAATGAATACAATTCGGGTTCCCTGCGAACTCATAAAGAGAGCGGCACACGGTCCGTTCACCTCCACCTGCCTACCTTTTTTTGTTTCCATTGTCCCAAGCCATTCCCATCATCTCTAACTTTTATCCCAAGCCATTCCCATCGTCTCTGAGGAAGCCCCATGAGTACCAACCCCAGGCCTTGCACATCCCCAGCAAGTCCTTTATCTCTGAGCCACGTTCTCCATACTTATTTTTTCCATCGTATTCTAGCAAAATACGGTGCTAGCCAAGTTGCCCGGGATAAAGCCCCGGCAAGCTTTAGATAGGATGTTTCCCCATCCTCTCTAGTGTCCGTACTACTATGGACCACTACACTCAACTCAACTTCTGGGGGTTGAGAGAATTTTTCCACTGGCAGGGGTGAGGAGCAGTCTCAAGGCTAGCCTTGAACTCCCAGAGAGCCACATGCCCAGGCCTTCTCCGTGCTGGGATTAAAGGTATGCACCACCACATGCAATTTAACTGTAGACATACTTTTTAAACATTTATAGAATTGTTTCATGTAATCAGGTAGATAAAGGGAAGACAAACCTCACTCCATGTACTGCAAAGTGGTATACATACATGTTGGTAACTTTTAGTCTCCCTATAAGTCGCAGAGTCCCTAACACGCCTATCAGACACACAGGGACACAACTTCAAGACAAGAAGATGGGTTGCTTTGCTTGCAGCCCCTAAGGGGATAGGAACTCCACAGGAAGACCAGCAGAATCAACTAAGCTGGACCCTTGGGACTCGCAGAGACTGAACCACCAGCCAATGAACATGGGCTGGACCTAGGCCTTCTCTCACATATGTAACCAATGTCCAGCTCTGTCTTCATGTGGGTTCTGAACAACTGGAGCAAGGGCTATCCCAAAGAAATGTTTGCCTGTATGTGGGATGTGTTCTTCTAGCTGGGCTGCCTTGTCTGGCCTCAAAGGGGAGGTTGTGCCTAACTTCAAGGAGACTTGATGTGCCAGGATGTAGGGGACACCCAGGGGCCCCCACCCGCTCAGAGAAGAAGGGAGGGGGAAAGGGTTGTGGGAAGGGGTGACCGGGAGGGAGACAGTTAGTAGGATATGAAGTGAATAATAATAATAATAATAATAATAATAATAATAATGTTTATGAAAGGTGAATGATATGGAATTCAGTTAATAATAATAGTAAATCTTTTTTAATTAAAAAAAAAAAAGGTGTGCAAAAGAGCCAAGATCATACAATTGTCCTGTGGCTGATTTGGGCCACATTTCTGTGGATTGGTTATCTGTGTTTAGCTTAGTCTCAGGTAAAGAAGTTTGTCTGGATTTAGCTGGGCTTTCTCACAGGCCTGCAGACACCTAGCAATACATCTCCTTCTCTCCCTGTCTGACAAGTGACTGAATGAAGAGAGAGAGAGAGAGAGAGAGAGAGAGAGAGAGAGAGAGAGAGAGAGAGAGAGATGAAAGTAACTACGCCTTCTAGCATTCAATTAAATGGTGAAGACGTGTGCTACAGTGCATGCCTGTCATACGTGTGCATACCGTGTGATACAGTGAATACTGCTGTCGGGATGGCCTCGGGTTTCTAAGAGTATTAGTAGGGGAAACCTCAATGCCAGCCACTTTGCAAGTCTCTACTGAAATCCGGTTTGTCACAGTCCCTGGACTACAGGGTTTGGAAAGCCATCCCAGGCTCGAATGGCAAAATCCCCATCTCTAACAGGCAGACCCGCATAAGCACCTTGGACAGGGGAAACGAGAGGTTGTTTACATTCTAGTTACCGCAGAGGCTAACGTTTTGCACGGTGAATTAAATCACGTGTTTTATGAGATGGCTGTGAGAAGCATCGATGTCCCACTAAAGGTAACAGAGCCCCTGACTTGGGTCACTGCAGGAAGTTTGTCCAGAACATCATCTCTGGGCTCATTCATGTTATTAAACATTTTCACCAGCAGTATAAAACGTGTCTCCATAATTCTTTGCCTCTCTGGCACTGAATGAATCCCCATGGTATTAACTCACATTCCGAATGTACCTATTGTGTAGCAGAGTCCGATTGGTGAAACTGGAGTTAAGGTGTCTGGAGAGATGGCCTTCTGAAGAGCACGAAGTGCACTTGCAGGGGACCCAAGTTCAGTTCCTGGAACCCACACCAGGCAGCGCCTACCTGTGTTTAACTCAAGCACCACAGAATCCAACCCCTCCCCTCCCCCCACAGACACGTGTGCTCATGGACACATCCCCCAGACGAGCGTACATGCATATGTTTAGTTTTAAATGTCTTTAAGGTTTTGAAAACTGGAAATAAGTAACATTTACAGGGCACTGCGTTCTAACCTGAAATCAGTGACTTGGTAATTCAGACTTTTTCCTTTTTAACTTCTTTATTTAGTCTATATTTAGTTCACAAGATGAAGAATATCTGCTATAAGCATCTTCCCAATTTCTTAGCTATAGTTTGACAGCTGTGAACAGTAAACTGTACATGACCAAGGCAACTCTTACAAGGACAACATTTAATTGGGGCTGGCTTGCAGGTTCAAAGTTTCAGTCCATTATCATCAAGGCAGGAACGGTGCATCTAGGCAGGCATGGTGCAGGAGGAGCTGAGAGTTCTACATCTTCGTCTGAAGGCTGCTAGCAGAAGACTGGTTTTCAGGCAGCCAGGATGAGGGTCTTAAAGCCCACACCCACAGTGACATAACTACTCCAACACCATCACTATCCATTGAGTCCTATTTATACTCTCTCCAAACATGTCCTCCCACAGGTCTTGCCTCAGCAAAACACGGCTGTCTGTCTTAGCAAAACACCACGTGAGTCTATGTCACCTGACATATCCAGGAACTTCCTCCACAGCAATGTACATCTTTACTCTATACTTTGGCTAACAAAGGCTGCATATATGAACAGGTTGATGTCAAATGTATCTCGATTCATGAGATTTGGAGATAACGTGTGTTTACATTTTTTTTCACTCTAACAATGACTTTAAGCCTCCATCCTGAGAATCACAAAAGTAACGTTCATCTAGCTCTGAGATCCGCAAGTGGCTTCCAGGAAATCTTGAAAGTTGTCTTCTTTGTTCATATACAAACAAACATAAACAATTGAGTGGGTGGGTGCGTGCGTGCCTGTGCACGTGTGCACACACATTCACATGCACTCGCGCGCGCACACACACATACAGGCATACATGCACGCACACAGCATGCACGCACGCACGCACGCACGCACGCGCCCGCATGCGCAGGTATGCACAGACAGGCATGTGCGCCAAGGCACTCCACCGAACCCTTTCTGATCTTGAAAACACCTGTTTGTTTGCTGCATTCAACTGTTTGAATCCAGTTTTCAACTCAAGTCTCATTTCAGAAGAGTAGCTAACCCTAGTGGCTCCTAACCTGGACCCTTAAAGCTCTCAGTCTGGACCCCCAAACAAAGAGCATACACCGGCTGGACCTGGGCCACCCCACACATATGCAGCTTGGTCTTCATGTGGGTCCTGAACAACTGGAATGGGGGCGATCCCAAAAGCTGTTGCCTATAAGTGGGATATGATCTTCCACCTGGGTTGCCTTGTCTGGCCTCCGTGGGAGAGGAAGTGCCCAGCCTCACAAAACTTGATGTGCCAGAGTGGGAGGAAAAGGAGATTACCCTTGTGGAAGGGGGTGACCAGGAGTGGGATGTAAAGTGAATAAGTTAAAAAATAAATTAAATTTAATAAATACCTAATAAAAATTAATTTAATTTACAAAAAAAGAGAGAGAGTTCTGTTTCTCAACAATGCAGTTCTCAGTGATCAAAGAAAAATAGCCCTCAACTACAGAATCCCCAACATTTTCATAATACGTCCATTGTGAGTTACAGTCAAGCATACATTTTCCCCAGTGTGCCCAGTTATTAGGCTAGTTAGATAAGGAAGGGACTCAATATGATTGCCATGCTGACCCTTGCCCTGGGAAATCCGGATGCCGGTGCTGATCAAGCATCTGCTGTTCAGACAGCCTCGTGCCTTGTGAACTCTGAGATTGTCAGAGGGGGATGAGCAGACGCCCTGGTTGGGTACTCGTTGAATGACCAACGTGGAAAACACCTTTGGGAGGAAATCTAAACATTTGTTTCTTAATAGTTTGTAGAACATGTAAAATCAAAGAGACGCGCTTGCTTCTCGTCTTGGAAAAACTCTGAAAACAGAAGTGGCCAAGAACACCAAATAGAAATAGGGTAAATCATGCAACAATCAGAAACAACTCTATCATGTCATGCCCGTCACCATAGTAACTCCTGGACAGAGTAGACAGCACAACAGACAGGGTCTGAGACATCGAGACATGAGGGAAGAAATCGCCATTGCTTGATTTTACTTAGCATCATGGGTACACATTTTAATAAGCAAAATAAGGCCTGTGAATAATGGTCTTTTGGGTGTAAATAGCTGCTACGGGGCTATAGTACTGAGCTAACAGACAAGTCGAGATAAATCCATTAACAGCCCAGATGATAAGGACAACAGTTTCAGATTAGAGGACTGGGGGTCCTGTCTACTAAGCTTTCCCCTCCATCAGAAATTAAATCTCCACTGACTTAGGTAGAAAACCGGAGGGTTTAAACGCGCCTCGTTTAGCTCGTTGGCGGTCCTGCTCCATACGACTTTCTGAGTTACCCAAGAGCTCACTGTTCATCAGCTTCCACCTGAGTGCGGCACATCGCCTCCTGTCTACACAGCATTACACAGCTAGTTCAGACAGCTGACTCTCAGTGCTGGCGGCAATCCTGAACAATTAGCGTTCCTTCTCCTTATTATTCTTCCTGCTTGATGAATCAGTTTAACTCAATTGCTTCTTACCTCCCTCTGGTTTACTTTTATTTTATTTTATTTTTTTGCTTACTTATTTTATTTTTACGGGTGTTTTACCTGCTTGTATGTATGTCCACCTCATAGTTGCTTGATACCTGTAAGGCCAGAAGAGGGCACCAAATCCCCTGGAACTGGAATTACATATGGTTGTGAGTCACCAAGTAGGTTGCATTGAACCCAGGTACTCTGCAAGAGCAGCAAGTGCTCTCAACTGCTGGGACATCTCTCCGGTTCGATTTCTGACTTATTCTTTGCCACTTTCTATCCACGTATTCCCAATGTAAGGTTGATGAAGCAAACAGACTCTCTCTATTTTTTTCCCAGCCTTAGAAAATATTATTTGGGGGCTGGAGAGATGGCTCAGAGGTTAAGAGTACTGACTGCTCATCTAGAGGTCCCGGCAACCACGTGGTGGCTCACAACCATCTGTAATGGGATCCGATGCCCTCTTCTGGTGGGTCTGAAGACAGCAACAGTGTACCTACATGCATGAAATAAATATATAAATCTTTTGAAAAAAAAAAAAAGGAAAGGGAAGGAAGGAAGGAAGGAAGGAAGGAAGGAAGGAAGGAAGAAAATATTACTTTTATTTGTAGATACAAGCTTGGAGATCTATATTAAACTCCTACAGTCTGGGGTATCTATTCATTGTTTATAATCATAAGACCTTAATAATGAAATTCTGAACTTATGTGTGACAAAGGACATTTTCCCCAAAATTAATTGGAATAAGTTTTTTCCTTCCATTGAAAATGTTTTTTCCTCGCATGCTATATCCTAATTGGGGTCCCCCTCCCTCTACTCCCCCCAATTTCTTCTCCCATCCAGATCCATTTCCTTTCTGCCCTCATTAGAAAACAAACAGGCGTCTAAGAGATAATAATTTAATTTAATTTAATGCGGAAAAGGAAAACAAATCCAACAGAGTTGGACAAGACAAACAAATAGAAGGAAAAGAACCCAGGAGGGGGCACAAGAATCAGAGACACACCCACTCCACCACCACCCGGCCTCACTCACATACGCAGGAATCCCACACAAGCACTAAACACAAACAGATTCTCACATTAACATGAAGCCAACGATTTAGCAGAACAACATATATTCTGAAATGAGAAACCACAAGAGTCAGTTAGCAATACCCTGGGCGGGGGGTAGGGGGGTGGGGGGCGGCAAACCTTTAATTCCTGCACTCTGGAGGCAGACGCAGATGGATCTCTGGGAGTTCATGGCCAGCCTGATCTACATAGTGAGTTCCAGGAAAGCCAAGGCTACACAGAGAAACCCTGTCTCGAAAGCAAAACAAAACTAAACAAATATCTGTATGTCGTTTCTTGTTCCTCCTCAGAATGGAGCTGGAAGTGGGAGAAAGAGTTAAGTGAACATACATTGGAGACTGTTCCAAAAGAAAGCTGCATCGATGGCAATGTTTACAAATGTATCAAGAGGGAAAACTAAGACTTATCTTCCTGTTGTTGTCGTAATTATATAAAATGGATATTGTCAAGTAATTTGCTCAATAAATTCAGCTGGAAAGTATGGCATCTGGAGGTATAATTACATGTTTTTTAAGTAAAATATATGGACCTTCCAATCCCTGGTTCCTTTAATTCTGCGGGTCTCTGTGATTTAATTATTTCCAGAAAGCTTAAATATAAACCCTGAAGTTCCTGTGTTTAAATTCTCTTTAAATGCTAATAAAAAATTTCCTCCCTGTAAAATGTTCTCCACCATGCAATGATCAAACCTGTTTGTTTCAATGCATGTTGCCACCTAGCGTCAAAAAAGAGCAGCTGCGGACAGACACTACCATTTCTGCAGAAAAGAACTTCAGTCAGTATTTGCTCTCTTTTACAGCAGCAAAAATAAATCATGATTTGAGGTTCTGAAGTCTTTGAATGGTAGAAGCTTGCGTGCATGTCGATTATACTCTCACACCAAAATGAGCAGCCAGTTTTAAGTGAAGATTTTAAGTAGTATAAATGAAAGGCTTAGTCATTCCAAAGTGCTAGGGGGGAAAAAAAAGCAAAGAATTTTTTAAAATATGGAATAAGAAGAAATGAGACAAAACCTAGTCATATGTTCAAAAGCCTCCAGAAATAAGAATTATAGCCAGTCTGTTCACACTTTTTTTTAAAATGAGGAGGTTAATTAGGCAGTGTAATGAGCCACAGAAGGAATTAGTGGAATTGCCAATATTAATGGTGTGCAGAGAAATATCTAGCTGACAACTGATGGGAAGCCTGTAGGAATCAAGTTCTAGCTGGCTGTAATGACAAACACCGATGGACGTGCAACAAGGCTTCCTTTCGGACAAATGCCAGGGCACTGTCATCTATGGGGATTGACGGCCCTGCCCTTAGCACAACTCAATAAAGTAAAAATAATGACACTGTCACAGCATAAAGCTATTAACATCATTAATCCAACTGTATGGATGCCAAGAAGGAATAAGCTTGAGCATGTGTGGGGTTGGGGTTGGGGGAGTGTTTGATATGTTCAGCTTAAACCTTGAAAGCAAAGGGGGGGGGTAGCACTTCGATTATAAGAGGGAAAGGACTTTTTTTTTAATAGTGACAGATCAAGTTTTTATATATTAGTAAGTTCAGCATCTGATGGGAAAACTATTTCTTCTGGGGTATCTGCTGCAAACAACCCCAGAGCATTGGGGCTGTAGGTAGACCAGTGGTTCCTGTGTGTCTTCTTCTGCATGGGGGAAAGAGGGAAAACTCATAAATGCACGGAGCTTATTTTAAATTCTGTTCTCTTCTCAGTAAGTTCTTTTGTCTCCTCTACAGTTGGTAAGTCAGTCCCAATGGCAACTGTAACTCCCCGCTTTAGATCTCAAATATTCCCCAAAATGTAGTTATTTCTTAGCTGCATTATTCACTACCCATCACACAACAAAGTATCAGCTTGTTTAAGGCCAGCCTTTGACTAATAAACACCACTGAAGGTTTTATTTTAGTTAGCCTTGTAATTCACAACAAAGAAAGTCAGGACAGACAGGAAAAGTGGCAGTTTGACCTGTCCTTATCGGCAACTAATACAATTGAAAAGATTGTTTCAAAACAGATCCAGTGTCTCTTTATTTACAAAGTTTCTCTTCGACCTAAACCACCACCAATTCTTCAGCTAGAAAAAGCAACAACTTCTGTAAAACTCCACCTAAAAGGTGCCTTCTTGAGTCCTGGGTTCCCCCAATAAACTTACTTTTTCTGATCTTGGTTTCAAATAAGCTGATGTCAGTCTCCTTATTGTGCTTCATGCTCTCCAAGAGTACCTTCCAGAAATCAGTAAGAGGGATAAAAACCCGTACAGCCGGAGCATCCGAGTTGACCAAGAAGCAATCCCAAACAAATGGCTGCTCTCTGAAGTCGTTGCCTCATAGACTACTTCTATTTAAAAACCTGTAATCATGGAATTGTGTAAAATAAGAGGCCACACAGCCAAAACCCAGATAGCTTGCTCCTCTCGGTGGAAATAATTCTGTCAAAGGTTGTCAAACGACTGCAACCTTAGAACTTACACTTACAGGGAAGTTCCAGCTTTTCTGGGCTGACCCTTATCCCAGGTCCACGTGCGGGTTTCCTTGTGGATTTTGACAGTGCAGCTGCTCTACAATCCCTTCTGACTTAAGGGGCTGGGTCAAACACACGGAACGGGGGACTAGAAGACGCCTGCCTATTGTGCTTTAGAATTCAGAGCAGAAATCCTTAGCTGTATTTTGTTGTGTAAAAACTGTCCCATTTTCATGACAACTACTTGAGCAGCAGAGATAAATGCATAGTAACTAAATATTATATTAGCTTAAAAACTGCTAAATAGCACAATTTGCAACTAGGTACTTCTATGTATGAAACCCATGGGATCTTATTTTGTAGATTTTGTAGGTCCAGTCAAAGAGTTAAAAATGCTTATCGGCTACTGTAATCTACTAAACCTCCATTTATGAATGGAATGTTTTTCAAGATTTTTGTCTGGCGCTTGGAATCTGTATGTGGATTCCAACCCCTGTAGAAACTATGATTAAAATGAGGATTTGATCCTTTCACATGTATTTAAGGAAACAAAACCCAGAGACTGAGTCAAGTTCTCCATTTACACCACAAGTCTACATCATTGTGTGGACTCAGACTCTGGGGGAAACAGTTGGAAGGCTGATCAATGTATACACGTCTTAAATGTCATAAACTCTTCCACGGAATCCAGGCGTAACGTGATCCATCAAGTTACCCAGGGAAGAAGAGCTGATTTAGTCCGCTGTTAACTGCCAATGTAAAAACCAGTCTCAAGTTTTACTGGCTACGTTACGCCACACACCCCAAAATTCATATATTGAATTTTTAACCTCCGATTTCTCAAAGTGTAACAATATTGTAAGACACTATCAATTTTTAAATGACATTTAAAAAAATTACTTTTAAGGAGGGAAAACTTAATCCAACATGAGCAGTACCCTCATGAGAAAGGTGAATGACAAAACAGATGTGCTGGAGACCAGGGGGAGATAACATCTGCAAGCCCAGAAAAAAGGCATTGGGGAAAAGAAATCACCCATATCTTGATCCCAGAGCTCTAGCCTCAAGCACTGTGAGAAAATCGCTTTCTGGCTGGAAGAAGCTGAAGAGGAGGGCAACCCCATAGGAAGACTAGCAGTCTCAACAAACCTGAACCCCAGAGATCTCTCAGACACTGAATCACCAACCAGGCAGAAAACACTAGCTGGTCCAAGGCCCCCGACACACACACTGCAGAGGACTGCCTGGTCTGGGCTCAGTGAGAGAAGGCGCACCTAACCCTTGAGAGACTTGAGGTGCCAGGGAATGGAGAGGCCTGGCACAGGGTCGGGGGGACATCCTCTTGGAGATGGTGGAGGAAGAATGGGATGAGGAATTGTCGGAGGGTGTACCAGGAGGGGAATAACTAATGACTGGACTGTAAAGAAGATTAAAGATATAATAATAATAATAATAGTAGTAGTAGTAGTAGTAGTAGTAGTAGTAGTAGTAGTAGAAAGGACTTTTTAGTTAAAAAAAAAAAAAAGGAAGGATTTTTTTTTCTGATGTTTGTGTCACCAGACCATAGCATTTTGAGATGGCAGTCCAATCTCATGACAACTTAATCCTCACCACCTCCTAACAAAACAGAAGGAGGCAGTTGAAGAGGTACCATCTTTAAAAGTTCCATTTGTGGTTCTAATAACCAAGCAGACTGACACTCCAGTAAAGATCCAGTTTCCTGATTCAAAACTAAAAAGACATTTTCCAAGGCGGTTGTGAACTATACATACGTAAGCCAGGGAGCTAAGTCACTATTTTTTCTTTTCTTTTTTTTTTTAATTAGGTATTTTCCTCGTTTACATTTTCAATGCTATCCCAAAGGTCCCCCATACCCACCCCCCCAATCCCCTACCCACCCACTCCCCCTTTTTGGCCCTGGCGTTCCCCTGTACTGGGGCATATAAAGAAAGTCACTATTTTTTCATGAGTTTTTTGTTTTTTTTTTTTGTTGTTTTGTTGTTGTTGTTGTTGTTGTTGTTGTTGTTGTTGTTGTTTTAACCTCTAGGTTCCTGAGCTGTAATGCAAAAGGCGGCTTCAGTTTCTACGCATTTGTATTTGGATAATAATATAAGTGGATAACATTTTTCATAAGCCATTAGTTGCATGCAGCATTTGATCACCAAAAGCAGCCTTTACATACCGTGCATACATCGTCGGAGTCTTCTCAGCAGCGCCTCTAACTGCCGGAGTAACCTGACTTGAACAAAAGCCTGGTAATAGAATACAAAAAGACATTTTCCACGACACCCCACTGCCTACTGACATTTTCGCCTCCTCTCTTGCCATTCATCTCTGCTCGGCAGGCACAGAGAATTATCTGAACACGGTATCACCCAGGGCCAATCTTCTGCAGCCACAGACTCCCCAGGATAGGATTTAGCCTAAGAAAAACAGCATTGTTTCCCAAACAGAAAAGACGGGGTTGAAAAATAGATTTCTACTTACTTCCTGTATAACTTAAACTAACCCTCTGCTTCTGGGCTGAGGCAGGAGGGCACTTATATAATAACAGCCATAAGACTAGTGGTGAGCATAAGATAAAATTATTTTAAGAATCGGGTTCTGCCTGTTGAAAGACTGTGTCTCAAAAACTCTTCACCACTGTAGCAAGTTAAAAAAAAACTGACTGTCCTCAATAGATCCCTAAAGGGTCCCTACCTACAGCCATTTGCCAAACCAAAAAAAAAAAAAAAAAGGCCAAATATTTCAACCTTTTGTATCCCTGTTAGAGTAGCGGCCACAGAGTCCCATTATAAACGGACGAGTCCTCCATGGTGTGTACTAGCCAATGGTAGGTCTACCTGCCCATCCCTGCTCGTGACTCCCATCCCAGAATGTGTAATTATAGTCGACGTGCTTGGAAATAGGTAGAATCTTTGTCTTGGTTCCCTGGCTTGTGGAACAGTGTTGAGAGCTTTTGGTGCCCCTACCAGGAATTTAGCATTTGTCACTGGGCTCAGACCAGAAGTAGGCTCAGAGAAGAGACTATTAGAAACCGTGACCACGGGGCTCTGTTTACTGCTCTGCTTGGTAACAGCCTTGTGTGATCTCTTTGCTTACTCCTTGACTTAATTATCACCTTGTGTGATCCTTTGCCTTGCTGCTTGCTTGACGACTACCCGGGGTGATCTCCTTGTTCACTACTTCACTTGATCACTTTGTCTTTGCTCTAAGAACCGACCGCGTTTTTTCTGGATGTACCTAAGCTGATGCAAAAGCAGACTGGGAAAGAATAAAGCTGCTTCAGCCGCAGCACGGGCCAGAGTCAGGTTATGGTGTTGTCTAATTGTTTTCTTTTTCAGTCCTCATTCCCTTGCTTGAGACCCTGTTGACTGACTGAGCAGGCTTGGTCAGAATAGGATTTATATCATAGAGAGCAATAGTTTAAAACCTCGGTGCTTCCTTCTCTGATTCAGGAAGAGGAAGGGGGAGGGCTTCGCTTGTGGAATTTTCATAACAAATATGAATCTATTTCAACTTTATAGTGAAAAAAGTATAGGAAAGGAAAAGAGGGTGTGAAAGAAAGGGCTCCAGGGTCCACTCCGTAATTAATTCACAACTCTCACGCTCACTGTCTCAAGTGCCATTCCGTGATCAGCTGGGTGAACCTTCAGCTCACAGGTTACCCAGTTGAGAAGTAGCAGAGCCTTAAGAAATGCTACCATTTGCTTTACAGTCTGGAAGCCAAATACACCAACCAAAGCTCTGCTCCCGTTTGAATCCTATGAAAATTCTAAATTTCTTCTATTTGTTCAGGAAATATTCACCACCTAAAGTATATCTTCATCGTATAACCATAGCATATATCCCCTTGGGTGCATTCGTCCAAAGGATGTTACAAATATTTTTGCCTACAAAATTATTGCTGGACACTTATTTTCTGACTCTTTTACATTTTGTTGTCTCCTCGTTGTAAGTCCCAAAATCAACGAAGCAGTGATGATCAGAGTATATATCAGAAGGACGTTTAAATTGGAACCATTTTCTGTTTACCAAAGGCATTCTGAAGGACGGTTTTTCTGGGCAGTTACACATTTACATAGGAGATTCAATCATATCAGACTTGCAAAGTAGCTGGATGTTGAGACGCTTTGGGTTCGAGGTGATAAAATGAAGGCGACATTATATGAAAACTGTCATTAGTGCTAAATGAGGAAGGGTAAGGGCAAAATATCACTTTAATTACTGCAGTGAATGAGTCGGCGTGAGTGCAGCAGGAGAAAACAATTGAAGTGGGAAAGCATTCTGAAGAGGAAAGAAAAACAGATAAAAACCATGTAGAAGCTCCTCTTATTAACTCTATATCCCTGTAAATTGATAAATGGAAATACGCCCAGCTCTAAAAATAGAAATGTAGATGAACTTAGAATGAAAATATAGAACTAAGTGAAAACTCGTTTGGTCATTCGAGGTGTGGAAGTGAAAGATAAAACAGGCCCAGTTAAAGTCGAGAGTGAAACCAGAGGTCACGGTTTGACTTGTATTTAGTAGACAATATGTAATGAAGAAGCTAGTCACCTAAGTGTTTTAAGGGAACAGAGTAATATGGGGAAAGGTTAGAGAATATTTACATACAGCAGTCACAAATTTTTAAATCTAATCTATTTAGAGGAAATCAGCATGAACTTGAACTTCTGCCCGCCAAGGGCAGGGAGCTATCCTGTCATGCTCAAGGGTAATTTCCATAGTAAAGTTCCGAGGACTGTTGAGGTGGCGCTCTCAGGCACTCTCAGGTCACGCATTTGTTTTCGGAGGTATTTCCTAAAGGAAATGTTGTTCATCCGAGACCGGAAGTAAATATTTGAATCTGTTCAATGAACTTAAAATGATTCAATGAAACTATAACCTAATTGGTTTTGATTCCAGATAATGTACCCATCACCCAAACGGTGCCCTTGTTTAGCACAGCATCTGCAACTTCGTTGCATAGGTTAGCGCAATAAACAGACCTTTAAAGCATGACTGGGAATCGTCCTCTTCTATGGGGAGGGCTTTCACAGGGTAAGCTACAGGCCTGGGATCTGCTTTAAGTCCAGTGGCCACTGGATGAGACACAGTGTGATATGAAACTGAAAGTATTTAGGAAGTTTTGCAAAGAGAAAAATCTAGGGCAGAATTATTGTATAGTTGTTAACCAGATAAACTGTTGGGATATTACCAATATTACCAAAAAGAAAATCATTTCCTAGAATTCTTTTACTGAAGGGAAGCTCTGAGGAGTCAGAAATGGTTGGTGGGCCAGAATAGAACCTAGAGACCTGAACAAGAAGGAAGTCATGCAACACAAATAATGAACTTACAGCAAGAATAAGTGCAAACTAACACTTTGAAAGTAAATGTGCAGAGGAGAGGTGGCCGCCTGGGAGGGCTCTGACCACCACAGCAGGTGAGAGAGCCATCCTATGTCCCAGGTCCCTCTGAGACCAGTCTGTGCAGGTGAGCAAGTGGACTGCAGAAGTGACACCGCTTCTGGGAAAGGCAGAAGTGACACAGCTTCTAGGACAGACCCCATTTCGGGCTCAGTTATTAAAAACAATGAATTTATGAAATTCTTGGGCAAATGGATATATCTGGAGGATATCATCTTGAGTGAGGTAACCCAATCACAAAAGAAGTCACTTGATATGCACTCACTGATAAGTGGATATTAGCCCAGAAACTTAGAACACCCAAGATACAATTTGTAAAACAAAAGAAAATCAAGAAGAAGGAAGACCAGCATGTGGATACTTCATTCCTCCTAAGAATAGGGAACAAAATACCTATGGAAGGAGTTATAGAGACAAAGTTTGGAGCTAAGATGAAAGGATGGACCATCCAGAGACTGCCCCACCGGGGATCCATCCCATAATCATCCACCAAACCCAGACACTATTGCATATGCCAGCAAGATTTCGCTGAAAGGACCCTGATATAGCTGTCTTGTGTGAAGCTATGCCAGTGCCTGGCAAATACAGAAGTGGATGCTCACAGCCGTCTATTAGATGGAACACAGGGCCCCCAATGGAGGAGCTAGAAAATGTACCCAAGGAGCTGAAGGGTTCTGCAACCCAATAGGTGGAACAACAATATGAACTAACCAGTACCCCCAGAGCTCATATCTCTAGCTGCATATGTAGCAGAAGATGGTCTAGTCAGCCATCATTGGGAAGAGAGGCCCCTTGGTCTTGCAAACTTTATATGCCCCAGTACAAGGGAACTCCGGGGCCAAGAAGTGGGAGTGGGTGGGTAGGGGAGCAGGGCAGGGGGAGGGTACAGGGAACTTTCAGGATAGCATTTGAAATGTAAATGAAGAAAATATCTAATAAACAAAAAAGTAAATTTGAAAAATTAAGCCAACTTATTGACAAAAACACTAAAATAATATAACAGATGAAATAGAAAAATGAAGATAAAGTACTTTTGGAAATTTTTTCATTAAAATAATGAATAACAAACCTGACAACAGGCAACATCAAATTTTGCTAAAAACAGAGAATGCAGTGAGCTCTCAGACATTACTAGTGACCGTGTAAAATGGTACAGCCATTTTGGGAGCTTAAAACTTTCCTACAAAGTGAATACTCTCTTATGGTACAACTCGGCAGCAATAGCCCTGGGCATTCACCAAAATAACTTGGAAATTTGTGTTAACATGAAAACCTGCACACAAAGGTTTATAATAGCTTTTACTCAAAATTGCCAAAACTTGAAAGCAGCCAAGATATCCTTCAGTAGGTCACTGGATAAACTGTTACATACACATAATGGAATATGGTTTCACACAAATACAAAATATAAGGTTTCAGGCTACAAAGATATGGAAGAAACCAGAGAGCAACTTGCTGAGTGACCAGATGTCATCAATGTGGGATGTATAATTCTAATTCTGTAACATTCTAGGGAAGGCATGAGAACAGGCACAGTACAAAGATCAGCAATGGTTAGACACTAGGGAAAGGGGAAGACAAGTAAGTAGGAAGGACACAGGAAACAACTTGGGTAATACTATAGTAATGGACACACACTGTACTGGCTGGTTTTGCGTCAACTAGTCACAAGCCAGAGTCATCAGAGAGGAATGAGCCTCAGTTGAGGAAATGCCTCCTTGAGATCCAGGTGTAGGGATTTTCTCAACTAGTGATTGATGGGGGAGAGCCCAGCCCTTTGTGGGTGGGGCCATCCCTAGGCTGGTGGTCCTAGATTCTATAAAAAAGCAGTCTGAGCAAGCCATGAGGAATAGCCCAGCAAGGAGCACCCTTCCATGGCCTCTGCATCAGCTCCTGCCTCCAGGTTCCTGCTCTGTGAAGTGTTGTTGAAGTGCAAGCCAAATAAAAACTTTTCTCTCCCCAACTTGCTTTTTGATCATGGTGTTTCATCTCAGCAATAGAAACCCTAACTAAGACATACATAGGGATAACTCTATCAAAACTCATCGACATAAAACACCAAAAGTGAGCCCCACTGTGCATGATGGGATTTTTATTGCTATATATCAATGTAGGCTCATAGATTGTAACAAACCTACACATGGTGAAGGAAGATGCTGCCAAAGAGAGAGACTACCCCTGTATGGGGCGGTAGAAACATGCTGACACTGTATGCTTTCCACTCAATCTTGCTATTTACCTAAAGCTACGTAAAGAAAGCAAAGGAAGGTAGCCTGTGCCTGAAATCACAGCTACACCGGAAGCTAAGACAGGAAGATCGTTTGGGGCAAAGAATTTTAAGAGCAGCTTGTGTAAGAGCAATACTCGGTCTCAAGAGCGAAGAAAAAGAACGAGGGCTGAGAAAGTGGTTCCGTCCATAAAATGTTTGCTATGCAAGCATGAAGGCCTGAGTTTGAGTCGCAGTGGGTAGATGTCCAACCACAGCGGTACGCAACCGTAATTCCAGCACTGGGGAGGTTGAGACAGGAGAATCCCTAGCAGTAGCTCTCAACCTTCCTAAGACAGTTCCTCATGATGTGGTGACCCCCCCCCCCAACCATAAAATCATTCCATGGCTACTTCATAACTGTAATTTTGCTACTGTTACAGATCGTAATAGAAATAGCTGATATTTGACTCCCGGTGGGGTCGCGACCCACAGATTGAGAACCACTGCCTAGGGTTTCCTGGCCAGCCAATTCAACCAAATTGACAAGTTTCAAGTTCATACCCAAAATAATGTGAAGTGCTACCAAGGAGCTATGCAACACCAACTTCTGGCATTCATGTGCACCCATACCTACACACACACACACACACACACACACACACACACACACACACACAGAGAGAGAGAGAGAAAAATGAAAATACTACCCAATATATTTTACTAGGCATCTAATTAACAAATACCAAATTCTATTATTATTGAGATGTGATCATATAGTCTGGTACTAAGGCATTGTGACAGGGGTCTGTAATGTCCCCAACAGGCTTGTGATTTGGCCAGTTTGTGACTCTATTTTGGGAGGCTCCAGACACTGAGCAGTGACAGCTGGTAGGAATATTTAGGTAGCTGGGGGTAACCATTACCCCTCCCTGTCAGTTTTTAATACTTTTCTGCTTCCTAGCCTGCCCTTGTGTGTACTGAATTGCAAATAAATCCCTCCTACATTTTAGTTGTTCCTGCAAGTTGGTTGTTTTGGTTGGTTGGTTGGTTGGTTGGTTGGTTGGTTGGTTGGTTGTTTTGGTTGGTTGGTTGATTGGTTGTTTTGGTTGGTTGGTTGATTGTTTGTTTTGGTTGGTTGGTTGATTGGTTGTTTTGGTTGGTTGGTTGATTGGTTGTTTTGGTTGGTTGGTTGGTTGGTTGTTTTGGTTGGTTGGTTGATTGGTTGTTTTGGTTGGTTGGTTGGTTGGTTTTGTTTGTCTCAGTGATATGAAAATAACCAACCCAGAAAATCCATACAAGTGAACTGGGTAGGTTTTCTGACTAAAATTGTCAATGCGATTCTTAGGCCCTTGACACTGGTTCAAAGGAGGAATTTGGAGCTAGGCTAGAGAAATGTCATCATGCTGTAAGCAGACCTTAATAGGCCACCCTGGGGCTCTCTCAGAAGACCAGAGCACTGATACAAAGGCAGACAGCTAAAGACTGTGCTCATGGGATTTCAGGTAGCAACAGGATTCAATTAGGAACTGGACTAGAGGCCCTTTACGTCCCATTTTAACAAAGAATCATCTACCATGGGGCCATGTGCTGAAAATTTGAAAGAGATTGGATTCAAAAGCAATAGACTGTTTAATTCAGTACATAAACTTCATAGCATAGAATTCCAACTATGACATAGTCATTGCTGGCTGCTTGTAGTTATATTTACGGTGAGACTCAGAAGCAAAATGTAAGACACAAAGTCTCGAAAATGTGCTATTTGGGACAAACAAGGAACAATTTTAAGGTTATAAACAGAGTTCATAGTTATTAAAGATATTAGTGACATTAAAGAAGTCAGGCACACTGCACTGAAAAATATGAAGCCAGGCAGTGGTGACACACACCTTTAATCCCAGGACTCAGGAAGGAGAGGCAGGCAGATCTCTTAGTTCAAGGCCAACCTGGCCTACAAAGTGAGTTCCAGGATAGCCAGGGCCACAGAGAAATTCTGTCGTCGAAAAAAAAGACAAAAATACAGAAAGACAGACAGAAAGACATAGAGAAAGAAACAAAAAACAAAGACAGACAGAGAGAGAGACAGAGACAGAGACAGAGAGAAGGAAGGAACGAAGGAAGGAAGGAAGGAAAGGGAAGGAGGGAGGGAGGAAGGAAAGAGAGAGAGAGAGAGAGAGAGAGAAAGACAATAAGAAGAATGTATTAGAGGCATTTCTTTTTATTTATTTATTTTAATTAGATATTTTCTTTATTTACATTTCAAATGTTATCCCCTCTCCTGGCTTCCCCTCTGAAAATCCCCTGTCCTCTCCCCACTCCCCTTGCTCACCAACCCACCCACACCTGCTTCCTGGTCCTGGCATTCCCCTACAATGGGCATCAAGCCTTCACAGGACCAAGGGCCTCTCCTCCCATGATGACCAACTAGGCCATCCTCTGCTACATATGCAGCTGGAGCCATGAGTCCCACAGAGCTCCCAGGGACTAAACCACCAACCAAAATCTATCGGAGGCATTTCAGCAAATAAAGATATCCTAAACCATCACACTCTAGGGTAACGGTAAAACTAAAAATATAATTTTCTATGATGAGATCGTACCTCCAGGGCAACAGACACCCAGGCACTCGGAAGCTGCTGCTGCTGCTGCTGCTGCTATCAAGACCACCATGACAGCAGGACTTCTGAACCACCTAGTGCTGGCTTTGCAGATGCAACACATATGGGATCAAGGTGACGTTCACTGACACTCCAAGCAAAAGCCCCTAAGGTAGGACAATGTTCATTACGGTCATATTCCCAGTACAGAATGTGAATATGTGAGGCTGAAACCTAAGCTGCAGCCGGAGTCCCCAGGATGCTTAACATGCCAGGACATGGAAACACATAAGGAAGCGGTAAGAAACGAGGATAGAAGAGCTAAGCAAGAAGCCGTGCATGCTGCAAACAACCAGGACTCACACCACTGCATTACATACCCCAGGTGCCAGACAAGGAACTACAGTATATAAAGTTTGCTCTGCCCGATTTCAGCCTCTCTTTGATGTTGTCTCTCTTGTCTGTGGCACTAGGCATCATTCTTTGGACTTTGAATATTTTAATGTTATGGTTAAATAAACCCTTCCTGGCTTTCCAGGCATGATAGATGTAAGAGTAAAGGGGTCCTGGAGGCTTGTACTGGTGATCTAGAAGGCTGTTGAGGCCATGTAATGTGAGGTAGGATTAGAGTCCCTACAGGGAAGTCCTGAGAAGCTACTATGTGAAGCTGTGAAGGTGTAACATAAATCACAGTGGAAACCCAAGGATGTTAGAGATGCCAGGATCATAAGACATCCAGTGAGGAGGACAATAGGCACTGATATGGACCTGGCCCAAGAGGGCACTGTGTATCCTATAAACAGCAGTGATGGAGTAACAAGCCTTTCGGGACATGATTGTATCCAAAGCCCCAGGTAGCCAATACAGAATTGCACCATTTTCTCTGATTTCTCAGAATTGCACAAGTTTCACTCTTGATTTTACCTGATAGTCTTTTGCTAATCTCTCATTCCTCTCTTTGAGAGAGGGGAAGTTCACTCTGTGCCAATGTCTTTTGGAAGTAGGGAACTTGCTTCTTATTGGTTGGGGCTCACAGCTAAAAGATTGTCTGAGTCTCAGAAGACAATCTGCATTAAAACTCTTGAGCAGTGTGGTCATTGTTAAAGACTTTTGAAGCTGGAGAAGGAGTGTAAGATAATGGGTTAAAAGTAATATGTTTGAGTATCAGGTCGACAAGGGATGGACTAGTAATGGCTAATACAGTTAATAAGCCAGAATCTATAGCAATCCATTTGACGAAGATCTGGGGATATCTGTGGTGTGAAATTATTTAATTGTTACAGAGAATCGGTTTCTCTGTAACATAGAAGTAGTGGTTGCCCAACAATGTGAGTGTTCTTTATGCCACTGTAGTTAAAGTAGTATATTTTGTGTAATGTGTATTTAATCACAATTTCAAAACATAAATTTTTTAAATATGAACCAGCAAGATGACTCAGTGGGTAAGGGACCTGCTGTTTAACCTGACAACCTGACTTTGATCCCAGAAACCTACGTGATGGAAGGAGAGACCTTTGAGAAACCACCCACCCACCTACACCAAAATAGAATAGGCAGAATCTACAACTCTCACAACAAATGTTGGAGATGATGTGGGGGAAGAGTGATGTCACTGGTGGGAGCGCAAGTTAATGAAAACCATTTGAAATTTTCCTTAAAAAATAAAAATAAAAAATAGACACAACGGAATGTTACTCCTCTGTAAGAGCAACTCTTATCTGACTACAGGTTATGTCACCTTGAGGGGACAATGTTTCACCCATCCACTTAAAAATACAAGACAAGCCTTGGGAGATGGCTTAGCAGTTAAGAGCACATGTTTTTACACATACTGTTCCTGACTTCTGTTCCCAACACTCACGTAAGTTAGCTTACAACTGCCTCTAACTCCAGCTACAAGAGATCTGGTACCCCTTTCTGGCCTCTGTGGACACTGAATTCAGGTGCACAAGCCTATACATACACACACACACACACACACACACACACACACACACATACATACACACACACACACATACACACACACACACACACATACACACACACACACACACACACACACACACATGAACACACACAATTACAAACAAAAGTTAGCCCTTCTGTACTAACTTCCCCATCCAGAGAAACTCCCACTCCTTCTGCAGGGTCTAGCTCATGAGTATTCGTTCTTTCCTTCCTTCCCATGTCTTCTTCCCAATCCATCATATGCAGCCCGGGTTCCATATCCAGTTCCCACTGAGTTTGACGTCCCCTGACTATACTGGAACCAATTTCTAGGCCTCTGCCAGGGCCCTCCTTACCAGTCCTAAAAACCACAGCCCCCTCCCTTGCCAAATCTAACCTTCCCACCCAACCAGATCTACCTCCACTCTTCCGGCTTGGACCTGAAGGCACCTGCCCACTGACCCATCTTACCCTCCTGCCCAGTCCCCTCTTTCCACCTGACTTCATTCTACACAAGCCATCCCCAGTCTCTAGACACAATCTACATGTGCATCCTCTCTCTGACTTCGCCTACTTTGCCCATATCACACTTAAAACTAACCAAAGAAGTCCACAAGCCAAAATCTTATCAGAAAAATAATATCACTATGAAAGATCAAGCCAGTATCTTCTCTCCAAAACCTACCAATCCTATAGAAATATTTTCCAGTGAGAAATACCTAGATGAACTCCCAAGAACATAGAATTTAAAAGAACAATTGTAGACTTCATCAAAGAATTCAAAGAGTTTAAGGAAGACTTGTAAAAAAAAAAAAAAAACACCTCAGTGAAGTTATGAAGAAAGAACTTAAGGATCAGGAATGTGTGATGCCCCAGAGAATAAAATCATTAAGCTGGTGGAATCGATGAAGACAATCTAGGACTTGAGAATAGAATTCAATAAAAAGAGAGACACATTGAAGAGGACTCAGGTAAAATGAAGATGGAACTGAAAACCCAAAAACTCAACAAGAAAACTGAAGGGAAACCTTACAAGTAGAATAAATCAAGCAGAAGGTAGAATTTCGGGATTCAAAGATAAAGTAGAGAATACATAATTTTTTAAGAGAAATATTAAAAAAGACTTTGAACACAGGAAAGAAACATAAAGAAAATGTGGGACACTATGAGAATAAGAAACCTTGGAATTATAGGTATAGTTGAGAAAGGAGAATCCCAAATTAATTGCAAAAGCCAGATCTTCAACAGGATCACAGAAGAAAACTTCCTAGTACAGACTCAGACCAATACAAGAATCACACAGAACACCAAATAGACAAGACCAGAAAAGGAGCGCTCCACTTTTGTCTTCATCACATCCCTCCGCTCAGAGCACAGGGAACTATGCAGAAGAGGAGACAGATTGTAAGTGCCAGAAGAGATAGAGATCACCAAGGAGCCAGTGTCTTCCAGACACAACAGGAATGACACACGTATGAACTCAAAGAGACTGTGGCAGCATGCACAGGGCCTGCACAGGTCCACACCTGATGGAATCCAAACGCTGATAGAGAAGAATAAAGTGCTCCCGTGCCTAACCAAGAAGCTAGCTCAAGTTTATAACCCACTTGCAGAGGAAAGAAATGGTTTCTCCAATGGAGTCTCACTGTGTATATACAGCAGACTTAAGAGTAGGCCCCATGCCCTTAGTAGACATACACACACACACACACACACACACACACACACACACACACACACACACAAGCTCAGTGATATTGGGGGGATTTTTTTGTCTCATATTGCTTTATTTTAATTTTTTACCTTATTGGTCTTCTATAGTTTCTGATTTGGGGGGGGGGGGGTGTTGCTTTTTGTTTGTTTTTGTTTTTCTACATTTTTTGTTTTATTTACCTTTTTGTTTTCTGAAAGAGAGAGAGAGAAAGAGAGAGAGAGAGAGAGAGAGAGAGAGAGAGAGAGAGAATGGAACTGGTTGGGTGCTATGGTGGTTTGTGTAGGAATAGCCCCCATAGGCTCATAGATCTGAATACTTGGTCACCAGAGAGTAGCACTACTAGAAGGTGTGGCTTTATTGGAGTAGGTGTGGCCTTGTTGGAGAAAGTCACTCGGGATACTGTTGACCTGCGTTCAATCCTAGCAACCCACATAGTGGAAAAGAGAGAACCCACATAGTGGAAAGGTAAAAGCTACAAGCTATCCTCTGACCTCTACACCTGCACCATTGTGTCTTTGCCCCCTCCTCTAACAATAAATACCACTGTAAAAAGAAAAAAATCCTTTAAAAAGATATGCACACAGCAAAGAAAATAGTATTGAAAAGTACAAGAAAAAAAAACACAGATCACATATAAAAGAACAATCATTAGAATAATAGGTGATTTCTCAATGGAAACAGGCAGAACTGCAAGGAATATCTTCCAAGACTATGGCTAGACTAACATACCCAGAAAAACTATTGTCTTAGTCAGGGTTTCTATTCCTGCACAAACATCATGACCAAGAAGCAGTTGAGAAGGAAATGATCTATTCAGCTTAGACCTCCACACTGCTGTTCATCACCAAAGGAAGTCAGGACTGGAATTCCATTTCAGGTAAGGAAACAGGAGCTGATACAGAGGCCATGAAGGAATGTTACTTACTGGCTTGTTACACCTGGCTTGCTCAGCCTGCTTTCTTATAGAACCCAAGACTACCAGCCCAGGGATGGTCTCACCCACAAGGGGCCCTTCCCCGTTGATCACTAATTGAGAAAATGCCCCACAGCTGGATCTCATGGAGGCATTTCCCCAACTGAAGCTCCTTTCTCTGTGATAACTCCAGCTTGTGTCAAGTTGACACACAAAACCAGCCAGTACAACTACCCACCATAATTGAAGATGAAAGAAAAAATTTCCATGATACCAGCAGTCTGAAACAAATTATATCCAACCACCAAGCCAAAAGAATATGTAGGAAGCAGTATTTCAGGTTGAAGAAAGGAATGAGCATAGCAAAAAGATTTGGAAAGAAAATAACACGATTACTAAAACACAGAATAACAATAAGAACACAAACAAATCAACATCATAATGACCACAAATATCACATACATTTCAATAATTTGTCAGTGGCTTCAATTATCCAAGTAAATGACACAGGCTCACTGACTGGATCAAGAAACAAAGTCCATGTAACTGTTGCCCCCAAGAATGAAGTCATATCTTTAAACAGATGTACTGCCTTAGCACAGAAAGATGGACAATTAATCAAATAGGACCAGGAAACAAATGAGCATCACTACCCAAATAGCTGACAAAACAGACTTCAAGCTACAAGTAATCAGAACACATAAAAAGGGATACTTCAGTGTAACCAAAGGACATTTAACCAAGAAGATATTACTATCCTAAACGTATATGCACCAAACTTTGAGACACCCAACTTCATTTTTTAAAAAAAAAGTCACTACTGAAATTAAGATACAGACTAAGAACAATCCATTAATAGTAGTTGATTTCAATATTCCACTTTCTCCAATAGATAAGTCATCTGGACAGAAGATATGCAGTCGCACTAGAATTCATTGGCACCATATATCAAATGAACGTGACAGATATCTACAGAACATTCCACCAAACACCAAAGAATGTGCATTCTGCTCAGCAGCATGTGGAAGCTTCTCTAAAATAGAGCAATCCTGGGACACAAAACAAACCTTTACAAACCTGAAAAGGTTGAAATAACTCTTTGTATCCTATCTGGCTACAGTGCATTAAAGCTTAATATTGCCAGCAAAGAAATATACACTAACTCATGAAACTTGAACAACTCATGACTGAATGGTGAAGGGATCAAAGATAAAATCAAGGAAGAAATAAAAACTTTCCTGGAACTAGCTGAAAATGAAAACACAACAAAACTCCCTGGAGACATTATAGAAGAAATGCAGGGCTCCAAGGGCCAACATTAAAACACTGGTCAGAGAGTAAATCAGTGATACAATGGTGTAACTAAAACCTTCTGGAAAAACAAGGACAAACGGATCCAGATTCCTCTGGTAGCAAGAATAACAATAACCAAAGCAGAAGTAATTGAAGTAGAAGCAAAGAACACAAAGTTGTAAGCATCGACCAATCTAAGAGCTGGATCTGAGAAGGTAAACAAGACTGGCAGACCCTGAGTCCAACTAACAGAAGCAAAAGGGGGAAGCAGGGAGGAGGGAGAGGAGAAGGATGAGAAGAGAGAAGGAAGGAAGAGAGGGATGGAGGGACAGAGGGAAGGAGGGAATGAACAGGGAACCATTATAACAGACGCCAAAGAAATTTAGGATATTATAGGCGAATATTTTTTTAAACTGTACTTTATTTAAGCAAGAAAACCTAAAAGAAATGAATGAACTTCTAAATTCAGCCAAACCACCTAAATGAAGGCAAAAAGTTAAGAACCTAATTAGACCTATAACAAGAAGAGAAGTTTAAGTAGAAATAGCAACACGGATTTTGTTCCTTGATCCATTGAGTGAGCCCATGTCATTTGGTTGGATGATTGAAACCACTGATATTTAAAGATATTATTGAAATGTATATGTTGTTTAAAGGGTCAGGACCCAGAGAGTGAGTAGCACAGAGATCTATGATAGAACCAAATACAAATGGGGAAAAAAAGGCAATGAAATAACTTTTAATGGTATTCTGCTAAACTTGTAGATTGATGTATAGCTCAACTGCCATCAGAGAGGTCATTTCCATTAACTGATGGAAACAGATGCAGAGAACCACAGCCAAACATTACGTGGAGCTTCAGAAATCCTGCTGAGTAGGAGGGGGAAGGATTGTAGGAGCCAGAGGGGTCAAGAATACCACAAGAAAACCCACAGAATCAATTAATCTCAGGCCATAAAGGTGGGGCAGTGAACCGTGCCACCAGACAGAAAACCTGGTAAGGTTCAGCAGGTTCAGGAACCCTGGCAATTCTCATAATTGAGAATGGTGAGCATTTAAATCTACTTTCAACCAGGTTTCTGTCCTGGACCATGTGACCATGACACCCCATTGAGAGGACTGTGACAAGCAGTCAAGTAGGGACAACACCTGAGGTCTTTCCTCATGCAGATGAGGCATTCCTAACATCTCAGACCAAGCCAATAGAAAGAAACCAGCTGACTTTAGATACCAATGCACCCCCAAATGTTTATAAGGTCCTGTCCACAAGGAATAAAGTGTACGAGGTATTTCACCAAGGATCATCTGAGAGTGCCTGTCTTATTGAGCTGTAACACTCCAGGGGAGACTTTTCTCTCCCAAAGCTTTCATCCCTGGATCTCAAAACAGCCCAAGACCCAGCCAGCCAGGTGCACAGCAGTCACTTCCTGCTTAGTGGCCCATAACTTGGTCCCTAACTGTCCGCTGTGCCTCACCACCTGCCACCAGCTCCAGGAGAGCAGTGGTCATGGAGGAGGCCCTGCGGTCTGCCTTATTCTGGCTTTCCCTTGGAGAGCTGCAATTCTTTGTTCCCTTTGACTGGGCCAGAGCCCTACAGACAGCACCCTGTATGCAGATAAGGACATAAGTCTCACAGAGACTGAATCGCCAAGTAGGGAGCTACATGGAACTAACTAGGTCTTCCATACATATGTTACATCCCGGTCTCCTAACATTGAGAGCAGGAGCTGTCTCTGATTCTCTTGCCTGCCTTTGGAACCCTCTCCCCTCCTGGGTTGCCTCACCCAGCCTCAATAGAAGAGGAGGTGCCTAGTCTTGCTGCAGCTTGACACGCCAAAGCTAATTGATATCCATGGAAGAAGGCCTGTCCATTTCTGAAGAGAAATAAAGGAGTGGGTGAAGGTGGGGGAAGAAAAGATGTGGTGAGGGGGGACTTTAGGGAGAGAAGGAGGGAATATAAAAATAAATTCATAAATAAATAGCCTCCCAGATAGAGGGAAAAAGTTCATGGCCAGATGGATCCATAGCTGAATTCTACCAGAAATATAAAGAAGACCTACAACCAATTCTTCTAAAAGTGTTCAAAAAATAGAAACAGAAAGAGCATTCCAAATGCAGTCTGCAAAGCCAGTGACTCTACAGGATGAACATAGACACAAAAATGCTCAGTAAAATTCTTGAAAAGAGAATAGACAAGCTTCAAAAAGATTATTCACCATGGGCCAAGTTGGCCTTATCCCTAAAATGCAAGGATGGTTCAGCATACACAGTTACTAGGCATATGAATGATCTTAAAGACAAAAAAAATCACAGGATCATCTCAGTAGACGCCAAGAAAGCCTTTGACAAAATCCAACATGCCTTCATGATAAAAGTCACAGAGAATGTAGACATAGAGGGGAAATGATGTCACTGTAATCTCAAAAATAAAAGAAATAATCAAAAATAAATACATAAAACACATCCAAGGAACAGAGGATCTCCACAGCCAGGCCTTTTCCCTGGGGCCCAGAGTGCCCACCTGGTCTTATGAGATACACCTTGAAGATCTCTGTGGGTCTCTTCCTGTCTTCTTCCCTCAGCTGAGTAGATCCCGGCTCGCCAGCCTTGTCTTGTTTCCTGGCTGACTTCTATAAATCATCCCTGAGTTCCACTCTGAGTTTGTAAATGTTCATCAAGACAAAAACCTACGACTAAGACAACTCAGAAGAAATGAGCTAGAATGTCCAGATATGGTTCCAACATAATGAGAAGGTTGAAGTTTCAAGTTACTAGACAAAAATAAGCTGTTTAATAAGTAGCCTTTAGCACCTAACCCTCGAGAGGCCCCAGGGAGGGAGGGCAGTTTGGGGCGGGGACCTCCTCTTGGAGACAGGGGAGGAGGAATGGGATGAGGAACTGTCAGAGGGTGGATCAACAGGGGAATAATGACTAGACTGTAAAATAAGATATAATAATTATTATTATTTTAAATTTTAAAAAGTTTTATTATTTCAGAAAAATAATAAAATTGGGCACACTTACTTCCTACCTTAAAACAATTCAAGATTTATCAAAAAGCCACATATAAATAAATTAGAAGAAGTTGTATATGAATAATTTTATAACCTCCAGAGAAGAAAAGCCTTTATTTCCAAAAAAGGAAACATTGCCTAAATCTGGCTATACTTATGCTGTTTAAAATCATTTAAAAAAATTTTTAAATGGAGGGCTGGAGAGACCGTGCACTATGTAAGAGCATTTGTTCTGAAAACACGGGGGTCTGAGTTTGAGTCTCAAGGGTCACATAAAAATCCAGGCATGGATGTGCATGCCGGAAATTTCTCCATGGTGGAGCCCAAGCAGATCCCAAGAGCTCACTGACTCACCGTGACAGTGAAAAACTTCTGGGTCAGCAAGCCAGAAGATAATAAAGAAAAGCACCAGGTATCCTGGTCTGGACCCTGTAGTGTATATGAGTGCTCGCACACACACAAACACACACACACACACACATCAGTGTACATGAAAACACCCACCACACTGTTTTTTAAAATAGAACAAAGTTTTATAACTTAAAAATGGCTCATCTGCTTAGGGATGAAAAGAAAAATGGAAGATCTACAGACATTTCATCAAACATGACACTCAAACAGCATTTAGTCATAAAAGAATACATAAACTTGTTATAGGAAAGGCATACATAGAAAGATCCACCAAAACCTATCTGTCAGCTTGTCTAATATCAGGACGGCTAGCTACATAGTAGTTCATAAGCTGTGGACAGTAATTTTCCACTCTTCATCAAACTACCCATGGTGCAGTCATGTCTCGTGGCTTATCTTACAGATGATGTCATATAGCATGGACTCTGTGATGACAGGCATTGACTCAATGTGACTGACAGAATCCAGAATGGCCCTGGAGAAGGGCCTCTGGGTATGACTGTAGGGAATTATCATGATTGTGTTAATGGCTGAAAAGACTTCCTGGGTGGGATCCTCAAGTATATGTTTGTACAAAGTCATCTTAGTGAGAAACATGCATCCATTGCTTTCTGCTTCTTAAGTATGGGTACAGTGTGACCAGGTACCCCAAGATACTGTCTCTCTCTGTCTCTGTCTCTCTCTATCTGTCTGTGTGTGTGTGTGTCTGTGTGTCTATATCTGTGCCTGTGTCTGTCTGTGTCTGTGTCTCTCTGTCTCTTTGTGTGACTCTGACTCTCCCGCTCCTATGTTTTTGAGACAATATCTCTTCTATGTAGCCTTGGCTGTCCTGGAACTCACTCTGTAGACCAGGCTGGCCTGAAACTCACAGAGAACTGCCTGCCTCTGCCCCTGGAGATCTGGGATTAAAGGTGTGTGCCACCATGCCCAGCCAACCTTTTCTCTCTAAAGTTGCTTTTGCTAGAGTACTTATCACAGCAACAGGAAAAGACACTAAGACATACTCCGTTCCCCCAAAGTATTTAGGTCTACTCTCCCCAATAATATATTGCCTTGAAGAAGTTTACTGCAGGCATGTTCTAGGCCACGTGCTATCTCAGCTTTTTCTTGTAAATATTCTCTCCTCACTTGTAAAGTTTTGTCAGCAGCCACCGCCGTGTGAACTGGATGGAGCTCTTGTCTCTGACAGTTCTGCTGTTGCCTTCTGCTTTAGGTGACTTTTAGGAAAAGGACAATGCTCGTTACTTGGGTGAGCATCTTCAAGTTCTCCTGACTCCTTGGATTCTCTGGTTTCTTAGCTTCTGAAACGCAGCCCCTCCCTGCTTCCTCTTCTCCCATATGCCTGTTCTCTCTCCCTCCCATTCTGTGCTTATCCCTCAAATGCTGTCGCAGGCTGGAGAAGTGACTCAGAAGTTAAGAGTGCTGCCTGCTCTTCCAGAAGACCCACGTGATCGTTCACAACTATCTATACGTCCAGTTTCAGGGAATATGTTAGATAGAATACAAGGACTCCAGGCATACCTGTGGTATGTAGACATACATTCAGGCAAACACCCATAGAAATAATTAAAAATACTGTTGCATCTTAGGACTCCAATATTGTTTTGCTTATCACAGATTTTAATATTTTTTTAATTTTCTTTATTTTATGTGTCTGGATGTTTGGCTCACATGTATGTATGTGCACCACCTATGTGCCTGGTGCCCATAATGTTCAGAAAAGGGCAACAGATACCCCTTGGAATAGCATGGATTATGGTGGTTGTGAGCCACCATGTGGGTGCTGGGAACCGAACCTGGGTCCTCTGCAAGATCAGCCAGTGCTCTTAACCACTCGGCTACTTCTCCAGCCTCTTCAATATCCTTTTAATTGAAATGGGATATATAATTTCCCCGTCTTTCTGCCTTATAGCCCCTCCCAACTACTCTTTCTAAAATTCTTCTCATGTTCCCCCAAGTACATAGCCTTTTTTATTATTTTTTGCTGTATGTATGTATGTATGTATGTATGTATGTATGTATGCATGTATTATGTGTATGCACACACACAAACCCTGCTGAACCCATTTTTGTTGTTTGTGGATATATGGTTTCAGGGCAAAGGGGTAGAGGTTGGTTCCTTTTTTCTCCAGTTTCCAAGACCAATTTGGTCAGAGCCTCCTTTAGAGTTCTATTTATTCTTTCTCCCTGAGCTGAGCTCTGTGGTCTGTAGTAACAAAGTAACCTCCAATTGATATTTAATACCTTTGTCAGATTTGGAGACACTTTGGCCATGAAGCCGGAACCATTGTTGGACACCCAAAGCTAGGGGCAGTCCAAACCTTGGAATTATTTCCTGAAGAGGTTTCTTTGTAACTCTTGGGGCAGTCTTTGCTGGGATCAGTAGGCTCCTACCCATCCTGCGAAAGTATCTACAAACACTAGCAAATATTTATAACATTAACAGTAATATATATAAACAGTAGTCCCGATTTCATTAAAGTCCGGCTCCCAATGTTCCCAGGCTTGTTTTCTTGAGCCCAGGCCCTTTGTGGGATCCTCCTTCCTTCTTTGGGGTACCTGAGTACAGGTGGCACACCTAAAAGTTATGTCTTTAATTGGGCTTTCCAAGTTAGGAATTACCACCCGGCTCTGAGGAGCTCAGCAGCTTTGTGGCTTCTGAAGGGGGACAGCAAGTTGTCTTCCCAGATCCCCAGCATTCTGAATTCATTCTGTTCTTACTCCCTCACTCGGTCTCGCCCCAGAGTGCATTCCTGGTGGTCAGGACAGGTCTAGTAAGTGGGTCTCCAGCAGGGATACGAAGACTTGGAGAGATCCCACAAGTACTAGGACCACTTCCTGGGTGGCCACATCAGCCATTCTGTTGTCTCTGGCTTCTGGGGAATCCCCTCTCGGGTGTCCTTTGCTCTAGACAGTGGTTTCCCTCTTGGGTACTAGATTGCTTCCAATAGGGCTAATATTTCTTCTCTATTTTTCTTCCTCTTTTCCTGATGAGGTTAGTAATCCTCCTTCTCTGTACAGAGTCCCAAGGATATGGGCTCCGCCAAAGCAAGTCTGCTCTCACTGTATATGGTCTTTCCCGAGCAGAGTGCGTGAATCAGAGCAGAAAGCTCAGCTGAGGTTCCTCTGCTTGGAGATTTTGGCCTTATCTTGAGTCGCCACTTCTGCCCCTGCACATCTGATACCATCTTGAACTAAACTGCCCGCCTTCTGGGAACAATATCACTTTTGGGATTACCAATGGGCATCAGTCAGGTTGGGCCTGCAGACTGGATCAGGTCACCTCAAGACAGTCACGCAGGGGACCCTGCTGAGAATTCATCAATGGGCCCAGGAGCCATCAGCTTAGAGCCCAGGCTACTTGATATGACACTAGGCCTCCATAATCCTTTCCCCTTTCCTTACCTTCACCCAACTTTTCCTCATTCCATAATCTGAATTTTCTTCTCTGCCACTACAGACTTTCTGTTTTTCCCATCATACACCACGATGTTTCTTATGCTCTGAACTTATTATTTCTGCCTTTTCGCTTTTGTGGTAAATCTTATCTTTCAAGACACAACTCATTTGTCATACTCTCCAAAGATGCCTGTTCAAAATGGGAGAGATGGCCCATCCTACCCTATGTAGCCATACCGTCTGTGTGCTAGATGATAGGACCAGCTGGGACAACCTACTCTCTGGCAGAGTGATCATCATTTTATAAATGTAACAAAGGTGCCTAAGTATAACTGAATTAATCAGATCATATATCCAGTGTAATAACCAACCTATTAATGTTTAATTCGTAGGAATATCGTGACAAGAGCACCAAGTTTTTACCTTGCACTGATCCAACATGTGGACTGGTTAAGACCTGTTGTCAAGTCCCCAATGGAGGAGTTAGAGAAAGGACTGAAGGAGCTGAAGAGTTTGCAACCCCATAGGAAGAACAACAATATCAACCAACCAGACTCCCCAGAGCTCCCAGGGACTAAACCACCAACCAAAGAGAACACATGGAGAGACTCATGGCTCCAGCTGCATATGTAGCAAAGGGTGGCCTTGTCGGGCATCAATGGGAGGAGAAGCCCTTGGTCCTGTGAAGACTCGGTTTCCCAGTGTAGTGGAATGCCAGGGCAGGGAAGCAGGGAGTGTGTGGGTGGATGGGGGAACATCCTCACTGAAGCAGGGGGAAGGGGGATGGGACAGGAGGTTTCCAGAGGGGAAACCAGGAAAAGGGACAACAAGTGAAAGGTAAATATATAAAATATCCAATAATAAATAAACAAATAAATAAATACCCCATTGTCTGCGACCTCATGGAATCCTGTGCATTTTCAAAACTTTGTATTTACCATTTTATTCATATTCCATAACCACTACTCAATTTGTGAACTTTCCATGTGTCCAAGCACTAAATTGAACGTATTACTCATATGTTCTCACTTACTCTTCCCAACAGCTCTCTGATATAGAAACTAATTTGCCCATGGCTGGATATTTTGAGTCCACAATCCAAACCCTTAAGCCCGAAACATTTTCATTGGAACATACAATTTTTAGATCTGGCCATTTCGCTAAATTCATAGCAATAATTTATTTTATTCTTCATCATAACCCTGACAACTGATGTCTAAAATATTTTATGTACTTCTTAAGTGACTGTCAAACTAAACCTAATCTATGCTGAGCTGTATTTGGAAGTTGTCAGTGAACTGTAGGATGCTGTAGTAATGATGTTATATTTGGATATTGTATGGTATAGGTATCTATGTAGGAGTATTTGTTATGAATGTGACTAAATAATATTGATGCTCTTCAAGCTTCCTTTAAGATAACTAGAATGTGTCGCTGTAACCTCTCAAAACCCCAATCTCAGTGGCAACAATAAATAATAGAGCAAAAAAAGCAAATCTTCTCAGTTCTTAGAAGACCTTGGGTATTTTCTATTTTTTTCTAATTGCTGTTTTGGCTATTATTATTATTATTATTATTAATTGTGTTTTTTATTCATGTGCACACATGCTCATGTGGAGGTGTTGTATGACCCTCACCCCATTTAGAGAACTGAAGACAGACCAAAGTACAGATACCACCAAAGTTCAACTTAGTGAGTTTTACCAGAGCTACTTACAGGAATATGGGCGAGAGGTAACTTACGGGAGTAGAAGTGACTCAGAGTCAGATGCTTCACCAAAAGCCAACCGCACCGCGGTGATAAATCACAAAATCTAACTGCTTGGAGCACACAGTGCACAGCCTGCAGGCAGCTCTGCTCTCTAGGCTGTTTGGCTGGTCTCTGCTTCTTTTCAGCTGCTTGGCTGCCTTGTGCTTCTTCCAAGAAACTCAGTGTATCTTCTCTGTCTTGTCTGAGAAGGACTCTTGGATACCCTCGGGGATTGACAGACCCAGAGAATCTGCCCATTCTCTGGAACTTCCTGAAGTCCTAGAGTTCCAAGATTACATAACCTGTTTTTTTTTTTTTATGGGATGTGGGTGTTTCACCTTCCCTTAGACCACTGGCTCTAAACCTTCCTAATGCTGCAACTCCTTAATTCAGTTGTTCATATGATGGTGACCCGTCACCCCGACCATAAGATTATTTCTGTTGCTACTCCATACCTGTAACTATGCTGTTATGAAGAATAATGTAAACATCTGTGTTTTCAAATGGTCTTAAGCAACCCCTGTGAAAGGGTTGATCAACTCCCAGAGGGGTCTCGACCCACAGGTTGAGATCCATCACCCTGGAGCATCCTGCTGTTTGACCTCCTTATAAACTTCCTGTTCTAAAATATCCTGCCGTTTCACTTTTCTTTACATCCTGTGCGTTAAGGAGCTTCCATCAAGACCAAGAGTCCCAGTGAAGGCCCCAGGAAACATCTGGCATTAGCTATCTGATACGTAAGGATGTCTTTATGTGACACCTTCAGTGTGTCACCTGAGGTACTCCTCCTGATGCCACTTGGAGCAAAAATAAACAGTCCTTACTGGGCACACTCAAGGTACAGATTTGTGGATAAAATATATTATCGCTATTGCTTGAAGTTATTGAATTTGGGGTGAGTTGTTACATAGAAAAGATGGCTGAAGCACCTATACAATGAATGATGGCCGTTCTTGGATATATTTAGAATCAACTAAAATGAAACTGGCCAGGCACACCTGTGAGGTATTTTTCTTAATTAAATTATTTGAAGTGGGAAGATCCATTTTTATTTTGGATCTTTTGAGGTGAGATGCTCTATCTTTATCTGGGCCACACCAGGTGCCAGCCTATATAGAGGACATGGAGGAAAGAAATGTTTGCTCTTTGCCTGCTTGCTCTCCATCTTGCTGGCAGGTCCATTCCTTCACTGGCATTAAAGCCTGCTTCTTCAGGATGCTGAAGACTGGCTGAGCCATCCAGCTTCTTAATAATCACTGTCTCCTTGGACTTTCTGTGAGTAGACAGCCATTGCTGAACTAGCAACTAGTCACCAGTTGTACTACAGCCTGTAAGCCACTCTGATAAGACCCCTTCTAGCCATAAGAGGTTTATTGGGAGAGAGAGGGACATGGTGGCAGCAGAAAAAGAAGGGAGAGAGAGAGAGAGAGAGACAGAGAGAGAGAGAGAGACCACGGGCCTTTCTTTATATATATGGGTAATGATGTAACACAGGTAAAGGTGGGAGGTGAGCCAAGTGGATTCTGGGAATATGGTGGCTGTTGCCTTGGCAATGGATCTGTGGGTCCCACATATGTAATGTCACAAGTTTTAGAGGTTGATGCCAACAACTGGCATAGGTGAAGATAGCAGAAGGACTGATGCTAAGCAGTGGGACATTTTTCCTCTCTTTCTCCATTCAGCTTCAGAAAAAAAAAATCAGAGAGATCTAAAAGATGCCCAAAAGTAGTAAGAGAAGCTCAAAGATTACAGTAACGCTCAAGGCAGAGAATGTATCGGTTCATATAGGTAGCCTTCCTGTAGACATACTATGTTAGTATGTAGTGCTTTAAATGAGAATTCTCCCATATGCTCATAGATTTGGATGCTTGTTTGGCAGTTATAAAAACTCTTTGGGAAGGATTAAGAGGTGTGGCCTTGTGGGAGGAGGTGTGTTTAAAGTTTGAAAAGCCCACACCATTTCCAGTTAATTCTCTGCCTCATGATTGTTGTCTCAATATGTACATTCCTGCCTTCTGCTCTAGGACCATGCCTCTCTGTCTGCTACCAAGCTTCCCACCATGATGGCCATGGACTCAACTTGCCCTCTGAAACGATAAGCAAGCCTGAAATCAAATGTTTCCTTCTATAAGTGGCCATGATCATGGGTCTCTTCATGTTCATAGAAGAGTAACTAAGACAGAAGTTGGTGTCAGGAGTGGGGTGTTGCTGTGTTTTTATTTGACCTAGAACAGGCCTCGTCATGCTAGTGTTTTTATTTGTTGATTTATTGTGTTTATGTCTACTTTTATTTTGTTTTTGAGGTATGTAGAAAATGTTGGAACTTTTGATAAGAGAAGGATTAGATGCTGTCAGAGAGGCTTAATGAGCCATCCTAGTAGGAGCTTGGAAGATAATAGTTCTGAGAGCAATGTAGACTATGGAGGTCGTCCAGAAGAGGTTTCAGAAGAGAACTGGGTTAGAAACCATTCTTGTGATTCAGCAAAGAATGTGACTACTTTTTGTTCTTGTCCTAAGAATCTGCCTGAAGCTAAACTGAAGAGTTTAGTACTAATTTCTTTACAGAGGCTATTTCAAGACAGTCTAATGTTGACTCTGTTGCATGGTTACAAGTGATCACTCTTATTTAGATCTACAATAAGATAGAGCAAGCAGGGCAAAAGAAATTAATATACATACACACAGAGATAGATAGATAGATAGATAGATAGATAGATAGATAGATAGATAGATAGATAGATAGATAGATATTCAGTTTGAGGGGACAAGAACATTGGAAAATTTAATGTTGAAGCCTTGGTTAGTGTAATGCCTTCAGTGTGAGATCCACACCCCCTCCAGTTAATTCCACAATCTGTGAAAAGAAAAGGCCTAAGGAATTATCTGTTCCCAAAGAGCATCAAGGAGTCAAAACTTATGCAAATGTTATTCAAGGAAAGGGCAAGATTCCATCCCAAGCAGAGCAGACATCTGAATTAGGCATCAGCAAAGTGGTTCTGGTTTTACAACAATGATTCCCAACCTTCCTAAAGCTCTGACCTTTTAATTCAGTTCCCTGTATTGTGGTGACCCCCAACCATAAAATTATTTCATTGATGCTTCATAACTTTACTTTTACTACTGTTTTGAGGAATAATGTAAATATCTGATATGGAGGATTTCAGATATGTGACGCCTATGGAAGGGTCATTTAACCCATAAAGAGATCATGACCCACAGGTTGAAAACCACTGCTTTAGAGTTATGAAGTAGTAAAGGGAGGCATTGTGGAATTTTCCTCTGTGGTTAAGAAAAGCCAGCAAGGTCAGGTATGTAACAGGGGAGTCACTATATAGAGGCAAAGATAAACCATTGCATGAAGCTGTGAAGGTGAAACCTGAATTGCATTGGAGACCCCAAGATATTGGAGATAGCAGAGCTGTGGAATGTCTGCCAGTGAGTACTACATACAGGCAGTTAAGCCAGCTCAAGAGAGAGAAGTCTATAGCAGTCATCAAAGCTGGAAGATGGAGTCATCTAAGTCCCTTGATGCCCTACTGGGCTTTGCTCTTTCCTTGGTCCAGTATTTCCTCGCTGTGTCTCTATTCCTCCTTTTTGGAACGGTAATGTATATTTTGTGCCATTATATGGTGAAAGTAGGTAACTGGCTTTTTGGCTTCATAGAAGGCTACAGTTAAGATTGTCTTGAGACTCAGAAGAGACTTGGACTTGGACTTGAACTTGTATTGAGACCGTGAAAGACCATGGGGACTTTTGAAGTTGGACAGAATAAATTTCTGAATTATGTTATGACCATAAGCTTATGGAGGCTAGAGAATGGAATGTGATAGTTTGAAAAAGAATGGCCCCCATAAACTCATATATCGGCATGCTTAGTCCCAATTGGTAGAACACTTCGGACAGGATTAGGTGTGGCCTTGTTGAAGAAGATATGTCACTGTGAGTTGTCTTTGAGATTTCAAAAGCCCACCCCATTACCAGTTTTCAACTTTGTGGATCTTGTCTCAGTATGTAAACTCTTGTCTATTACTGAAGCACCATGTCTGTTGCCATGCTCCCTGCCACGAGGGTCATGGGCTCAAACCCTCTGAAACCGTAAGGAATCCCAAAATTAAATGCTTTCTTCTATAAGTTGCCGAGGTAATGGTGTCTCTTCACAGAAACCAAAAAGAAAATGAGACACAGTATCAGTGTTTCCATGAGAAAAAAGAAGAAGAAGAACTAATAAATTAACTTCGGTTTAAGTCAAATAACAAATTACATTGAGTTATAGTTTATGGAAGTTTGGAAGCCATGAGATAATTTTAACCAATTTTAAAAATATCATAATGAATAAAATGCTAAGACCCAACAATGGTTGACTTAAAATTAATAAGTAAGAAATAAAATCATGCATGTACTGTGTAACTCAGTATTTCAACTTCCAGATACAAACTAGAGAAACTCCCACATTATATGAGAAGGCAGATCGCTAGCTTTGGTATTGTTTGTAGGAGCAAAATATTGGCCAAAAATGTCCATCAAAAGAAGAGTAAATATATAAATAAATTTTGATATGTTTAAATGATAAAATATTATATAGCAGATGGAAGTAATACACTAGTACTATATACATATAAATGTATATATGTGTGTGTGCATATGTGATGTGTGTGTAAAATCAATATATAAAATCAACTGTATAGATTGACTTGTAGAGCAGGAGAAGCAGTTACAAGACCACTTGTACAGACTGAACGACCACAGTGAGTAATGTTAATGAAATAACCGGTTCTTTTCCTATTTCTCACTCAGTTTTGTTTGTAATTGTATTCAGTGGCCACTGAGTATTGAAGAGGAGCCCAGACTTCAAAGGCTTCTTCTTACCAAACAGATCTAGAGTCTGGCCCTCACTCGGGCGGAGTTGCGAGGAGGCACACAGGATGTGTGCTAACACGAAGCTCATCTTAGGAAGGAGAAGACTTTTCCAGGGATCTGGATGTGAGTTCTCTTCTCCCATACTTTGGGCATGTTCAGATACGGTACATGTGATTGTCTACAATGTGGACATGGTGCTCAGACTGAATCCAGCCAGCCTGACACCCCATCTGCTTTTCATCCTACAAATGGAACTATGTGATAACTTGATCGCTGGATGATGGCAGCTGTGAGCGTGTGGTTATCAGCACCGAGCCCTTCACTTTTTTTTTTTCCAAATAATCAGAAAAACTGCCAGAACAAGAAGCTATCAGAAATTTGGGGGTTCAGTCTTGTGACAGTAATACTATTAATTTTGTCTGGATATATGTTTATATATCCAAGAAATACATTTTGAGTAGGAGTCGGAAGGATACGCATTAAATTTATAGGTGGGGAGGAAAACGGAATTGAGTATATAAAGACCCTGGGTTATTCTGGTTATTTCATTTTCCATATTAGAGATAAATATAACCAAATCGTAACTGTCAAGAACTCTTGATGGCTATTATATGGGTGTGTGTTTTGTAACACCATGTGGTTTCATGTTCTTAACATGGATTTTCAGAGTTTGTTTCAAGTCCACCCGGTTTTGTGCATCCATCCAGTCTGTGTATATAGGATTAAAAAGTGAAGCTTCTTAGACTGAGAATATTCTGTATTTTGTAGTAAAATGAATACAGATTGAATTGTATGTACTGATGTGAATACAATTTATAAGTAACGAGGAAGTAATCATAAGATTGCCAATAGAAACTCTTTTAAGGGTCTGGGCAGATGGCTCAGCAGTTAAGAACCTGGTGCACAAACAGAAGTATTGGAGTTTGGGTCCCCATGACCTGTGTAAGTGCCAGGTGGGTATGGTGACCCTCCTATAATCCCAACCTTGGCAAGTGGAGGTAGAGGACGCCTGGAACAGTATGGCTAGTGGGATGTGATCTGGCCAAGAGACTTTGCCTCGAAAGAGTAAGGTAGACAAGGAACTGAGGAAGATTTTCAGCATCCCCCATGGCCCTGCACACATGCACACACACCCTTGTGAGCACGCATGCACACCACAGACATACAGGTGAAAGGAGGAAGAAAGAACCTTAACAAAATACCGCCTTTGTTCTTAAAATCCAGATTCGCATAAGCCCCGTGAATGATCCAATGGCCTGAGCCATCAGCAATAGCCATTAGCAATGCCTAACACAGTCCTGCTGAAACTGTGGGGGAAACCATCAGCTGTGCGTTAGGGTTTTTAAGTATTAGCAAAAGTAAGATACTAATGAAAATTCCTTTAATCCTGAAAGCATCTGGAGGTCATTTAGCGCTAGAAAAGTATGATAGAAAAAATGTTATACAGTGTAGCTGATGGACCCAAAACATAACTCTGGCATTTTCTGACTCTAAAAGCTTCCTAAGTACATATTTGTAAATGCATATCGTGTATCTTGTAGGGTAGAAAGAAGCCCTATAGCAGTTTCAGTTTATCGAATAAATGAAGTAATTTCTGAAAAGCGCTACACAGTTAATTAAACCAAGCAGCAACATAAACTCATAGTTATTGTAAAGGCTACACTTACAGACTAATTTTCTGTTTTATTGTGTGCTTAAACGCCAGGGACTTGAACCAGCAAAAATAAGCACACTGTGTAAACACAGAACGCTAAGATGACAGCCTTGAAGAAACCTTCTCTAATTATTACAGCTATTATTCATCAATCATTACACAGAGGCAGCATCCTAATCCCTTCCCAATGGATTTACAGTTAGCATCAAAAATAAGATATTAACATCTCTGAGCCATTAGAGTATCTGCTTTTTATTACACTTTCAAAGTCCCCACCATTCTTTCTGCTTGTTTGTTTTCCTTTTATTAGTAATGTTCTTTAGGAAAACTAACAAAAGCAAAGAAAACTCTAGAAAACAGAAAAGAAATATCAATAGTATGTCACTCAAACTCATCTCTGAAAGGATTCTCCTGACCCTATGGGTAAATTATATTTGGGTGATGGAGATAAAAATACAGACAGATGTATAATCATACAGCATAGTGTGTGTGTGTGTGTGTGTGTGTGTGTGTGCCAGTGTGTGCATGTGTGTGTATATGTGTGTGCATCTGTGTGTGCATGTGTGTATGTGCATCTGAGTGTGCGTGTGTGCATAGTGTGTGCCTGTATGTGTGTGTGTGCATATGTACATGTGTGTGTGTGTGTGTACATTTTGAGTACTTCCTATTCAAATTGTTACTAGAACTAAGCCTAGGTCTGGAAGTGTCAACAGACCAGGTCAGGCCATCTGTCCCAAATGTCTGTGGTAGTAAAGGGTCTGACGGAGATTACATTGCATAGGCAGACTGCTATGGGAATACAAACAATTTTTTTTTTACCATATTGATTACGCCATTCTATGACCATGAAGTATTTTCACCCTCTAGCATCCCCTTCAAGGCCAACATTCAGTTTCAAGTCTAGGTTTTACACATGAGCTAAAATGAAGAGTATTTGAATTTCAGAGCCTGGCTCTTTTTGCTTGTTGGATTGTGTAACAGAATGACTTCCCGGCTCTCACCAGTTACCTGCAAATGTCATCACTTCACCTTTCTTTATGTCTGCACAAAACTCCCCTGTGTATATGCACGAAATTTCTTCACTCATCTATCTACTGATGGCAGGCTCTGTTTCCTGGCTATTGTGAGCAGTGCAGCATCCAACGCAGATGAGCGTGTATCTCTGGGGAGTCTCGATGCAGAATACTTTAGGTGTCACCCAAAAGTGACATAGCTGTGTCTATTTTCAGATTTTGAGGACTGACTTCCACAGTGTCTGCACAAGTTTAACTTCTGACCAACAGCAAATAAATGTTCCTCTTTCTCTACATCCTTACCAGAATTTGTTGACGTTCCCTTTCTGGTTTTTTTTTGGGGGGGGGGGGTTGTTTGTTTGTTTGTTTGTTTTTGCTTTGTTTTAATGGCAACCATTCTGACTGGAGTGAGATGGAATCTCAAAGCAGTTTTCACTTGCATGCCCTCGGTTGCTAAAAATGTTGAAAACATTTTCCAGTATTTACTAGTCATTTATATTTGTTTAACAACTGTTACTCAGCTCATTGACCCATTTATTGATTGCATGCTTTAGAGAAGTTGGTGCTTAATATATCGGAATCATTAGCCGTCTGTCTGATGTGAAGTTGGCAATGATGGTTTTCCAGTGGCATAGGCCGTCTCTTCCCTTGAGTAACTGTTTCTTTTACTTGGCCAAAGCTTAACTTCACATAATCCTCTTAGTCAACTCTGGAAATTATTTGCTATACAAATAAAGTGCATTCAAAATTTTTTGCCTGTATGTATATCTTTAAGGCTTTTAGATTTTCCTTTCACGGTTTCCAAGTTTTGGGCTTTGCATTGGGGTTCTTTGATACATTTTTACTTTTTTTTTTTTTTTTTTTTTTTTTGAGCAGAGTTAGATTTATGGATGTAGTTTCAGCTCTCTAAATGTAGAAATCCAATTTTCCCAGTAGCCTTTGTCAAAGATTTTTTTCATTTCTCAAATTTATGTCTACTTTCCACAACTTTGTCAAAATTCACGTTGTAGTAAGTGTGTGGATTTATTTCTGGGTCTTTCTGCTACTCAATTGGTCTTTGTTTCTGTCTTGTGGCAGTAACATGTTTTTTGTTGCTGCTATATAGTATTACATTCTAAGAACGGGTATATGATACCTTTGGCATTTTTTTTCAGCTTATGATTGCCTTGGTTATTTGAGATCTTTTCTGCTTCCATATGAATTTTGGAATCATTTTCTCTATTTCCAAAAGATAGTCATTGGAGTTTGACAGGGGGGTACAATGCATAGATCGATTGCATTGCATAGATAGATTGTGTTTGGTAATATAGTCATTTTACCATCTTGATTCAGTCAGTCTGGGTATGGAGCCTTTCTATTGTTTAGTGTTGCTCAATGTCTTTCTTAAATGTCTTAAATATGGCATCGTATAACCCTTCCAACTTCTTGATTGGCTTATTTCCAGATATTTTCTCTCTTTCTTTTCCTTAAAAAAAAAAAACAAAAAAACAAAAAACAAAAACAAAAAAAAAAAAACAAAAAAAAAACTCTTGTCAGTAGTTTTTCTTTTCTGGAGATTTCTGTCTCAGCAAGTCACTTATTGGCATATAAGAAAACTACTGATTTTTTGTATGTTGGTTTGTTTCCTACTACTTTACCGAATACATTGATCTGTTCTTAGAGGTTGGAGTGGAGTCTGTATTATCTTTTATATATAGGATCAAGTTGTCTATGGGTAGGAAATTTTTCTAAAATCTCTCCTCTTTGTCTCTCCTTTACTTTTTTCTCTTGTCTTGTTGCTCTTGCTAAGACTTCGGATAATGTATCAAATAACATAGACTAAGCACCCTGTTTTGTTACAGATTTGAGGAGTGTTTCCTCGATTGTTAGGTATGTTGTATATATCCTTACTATATGGAGGTAAGTTCTCTTTTCCTCTAATTTCTCTGAGGTTTTTCCTCACAAATAGATGTTAAGCTTAGTTGAAAGTTTATCTTCCCTGATTGAGATGATCATATGATTTCTGTCCCTTAAGTCTATTTATGTGCTGAGTGACACTTGTTGTGATGGATTGAATATGGTTGGGCAAGAGAATAGCACTTTTAGGAGGTGTGGCCTTGTTGGAGTAGATGTGGCCTTGTTGCAGAAAGTACGTCATTGTGGGCATGGGTTTTTAAAACTCTAATCCTAGCTCCCTGGGAGCCAGTCTTCTCCTGTTGGCCTTCAGATGAAGATGTAGAACTCTCAGCTCCTCCTGCACCATGCCTGCCTGGATGCTGCCATGCTCCTACCTTGATGATAATATACTGAACCTCTGAACCTGTAAGCTAGCCCCAATTAAATGTCATCCTTATAAGAATTGCCTTGATGGGAATGTGTGAGTGGGTGGAGGAGCACCTTCATAGAAGCAAAGGGGAATGGGGAGAGAGGGATGGGATGAAGGGTTTGTGGAGGGGTAACCAGGAAGGAGGATATGATTTGAAATGTAAACAAATAAAATGATTTAAAAAAAAAAAAAAAGAGTTGCCATGGTCATGGTGTCTGTTCACAGCAGTAAAACCCTAAGACACTTGTGTATGCTGAACAAACTTGCATGCTTGAGGTGAAGTCAATTTGAACATGCTGTTTGCTCTTAATATGTTCTTCAATTCAGTTTGACAGAATTTTAAAAAGAATCCTTGCATATGTATTCATCTAGAATCTATAGTTGTTGTTGTTGCTGCTGCTGTATCCTTATCCAATTTTGGTGGTAAGATGACACAGACTTCATAGATGAGTATGGTAGTATTGCTTCCTTTCTGTTTGTGTAAGCGTATGAATTTATGTGTTTGTATGTGCACGTGTGGGTGCATACACATATATTCATGTGAAAGGAGAGAGAATAGGTTGACCCTGGGTTTCTTGCTCCACTACTTTCTAATTTAATTTTTGAAAGAATATCTCACTAAACCTACACTTCATCTGCCAGGTAGACTAGGTGGACATTGAACCCTAGGAATCAGCCCATCTCCACTTCTCTGGTCTAGGAGGCATGTGGGTGCTTGTTCTCACAGGTAAGCACTAGGGCAGGCAGGAATGTTAAACACACAGGGTTGTCTCTTCAAAGAGAGAGACATGTAACCTGTCTTCTGTCCAGAGTGGATGCAGTGAAGAAGAGGCTGATGATCTTTGCGTTAGCTGTGTGTCCAAGCTACACTGGTTCCTCCCCCACTTATCACGAGCTTATTTATCTTAAGCCTGTTTTCTCAGTTAATCTGTAGAACCTGTTTTATAGCTGATGTCACTTTTATATTACAAAGAGTTTCAAGGTAACCGTGTCATAAGCTTTGTTGTGCACATAGGATTGAGTTCATTATCACCGGGAAAGGTTTGTCCAAATAGTGCTGTGCTTATATGTACCTAAAATAAACTACTCAAGGTCAGAGCCTCAAAGTTTGAACCAATGCGGGCTACTGAGTCACATTGAACAGAACTACCTTGCTAGCTCTTGCAGATCCTGACTCTGCTGGCCCTGGTGGTTGGGGAGAGCCTCCCACTCCGTGGTGGGTCTCTCCATGGCACACACCTGGCTTTCTAACATGAGCACTAGGGATCAAAATCCAGTCCCCATACTTGGACAGCATGAACTTGACCAGCTGAGCCATCTTCCCAGTCTTCCTCTTTCTATTTTTATGAGCACTCGATGAGAATTTACGGGGGCTCTTCTTCAAGGGTTTGGTAGAATGTGGTCCTTGATTCTTTTAACCACAGTTGTTTTGGGAAGATGTAAAGTTCACAGATGTGCCTTCACACAATGTAGAACTAGCTCTTCCAACCATTTCCCCCACATCAGGAACTTTTTCTGTATGGTGCTATAAAAAGATAATATCCAAAAAAAATTGAGTCAGCACAGTAGTCAAGAGGTAGCACTGTGCACAACTGTACTTCTCATTCATTTTCACCTAAGAGACATGATTGTGACAGAATATTGTAAAATAGACATCGATATTTGCCTTTGTTGCATCTCATAGAAAATTTCATTGGGTTCTCCTATATTATTGCGCACTAGAAATCAAGTGTCAGGGTTGTATCATTCCAATTTTAGTATATGTGCCGCCGAAGTGAGCACAAGTGTCATAAGGTATGAAACCACATTTGTCCTCCTTTGGGGATAAAATAAACAGGGGATTTTCAGTCATACCTTTGACTATAATATGGTAATTTAAAAGGAAATTCTAACATAGTCATTATGTTGGATGTGATTCAACACTAATGTTATAAGTTCAAATAGTTTTATGAAAGAACCCATAAAACCCATGCCTTCTAAGAACCAAGATAACATTTTGGATGCATCCCCAGGTACTCTGATCAAGCAAAGAGCACCGTCATTTTAAGTTTGATACTCAACGATGAGCCATGTTTGCAAGTCTCTTCCATGACTCTTTTTTGTATGCTAGAATTTGAGGGCTGGGGATGACAGCATCTTACCAAATAAAATCATTGCCCTTTCAGCATTTGCAAAGTGTAACCAACTTTCAGTAGTAGTGTTTTCTGTTGTAGTGGTCCTTACATCCAATGTGATCATTAACACGGATTGTCAACTTGACACAATTTAAATCACCTAGGAGACAAGCTGCGAAGTATGTGTCATGGTTTGAATATGCTTGGTCCAGGGAGTGACACTATTTGGAGGTGTGGACCTGTTGGAATAAGTGTGTCACTGTGGGTGTGGACTCTAAGACCTTTATCCTAGCTGCCTGGAAGTCAGTCTTCCACTTGCAGCCTTCAGATGAAGATGTAGAACACTCAGCTCCTCCTGCACCATGCCTGCCAGGATGCTGCTATGCTCTTGCCTTGATGATAATAGACTGAACCTCTAAACAAGTAAGCCAGCCCCGATTAAATGTTGTCCTTAAAAGACTTGCCTTGGTCATGGTGTCTGCTCACAGCAGTAAAACCCTAACTAAGACAAAATGGCTGTGAGGGGGTGTCTAGATCAAGGCTCATTAAGGGGACAAGGCCCTCCTTAAATGTGAGCAGCATCATTCCACAGAAGGGTAAAAACCAGCCGAGCATCCTGAGACCTTGTTCTTTCTACCTCCTGACTGTGGGAGCGATGTGACCAGCTGGCCCACATGCCTGCCACTGTGACCTGCCCGTCATTGTTAGCATTCTGCCTAAACTCCTCCCCACAGTTACCTGGCAACTGTCATGCATGCTCCTCCCCACAGTTACCTGGCAACAGCCAGGTAGACCTGACCCACTATAAAAGGGGCTGCTTGCCCCCTCCTCCCCTCTTGCTTCTTGTTCTCTTGTTCTCCTACTCCTCTCTTGCCTTCTTGGGCTCTTCCCTTTCCCAGTCCCTTCCCCCTCTCTCCATATGTTCATGGCCGGCATCTACTTCTCTACTCTCTCCCTCTCTCTGCCTTTCTCTGCCTCTCCTACCCTCTGAACTCCCCTCCCCATGCCCTGAATAAACTCTATTCTATACTATACCGTCATGTGGCTGGTCCCTCAGGGGGAAGGGGTGCCTCAGGATGGGCCCTCTGAGACACCCCTTCCCCCACACCTCACCACATACCCATAGAACATATCTTATATATCTCCTTATCTTTTTATAAACAGACCAGTCATGATGGTCCATACCCTTGAATTATGAAACACAGTGAAGCTTGGCATCCTTCTTTCAGCTGCTTTTATCTAGTAATTCTCCTCACCTAAGTATAAAGTAATCACCTATAGCAACTGTCCTGGTTATTTTCTTTTATTAAAAACTTGACACAATATAGAGTCTCTTGAGAAGAGGGAGCCTTAACTAAGGAACTGCCTAGATCCGTTGGCCTGGGGTCATGTCTGTGAGGGATTGTCTTGATCTGTGATTGACGTAGGAGGACTCAGTCCCACTGCGGACAACACCATCCATGGACAGTTGGGTATTGGTATATAAAGAAACTAGTTAAATGAGCTAGAGTAGGATCCAGCAAACAGAATTCCTCCATGGTTTCTGCTTGAAATGTCTGCCTTGAGTTCTAGCCTTGACTTCATTCAGTGATGAATTGTGACCAGGAAGTAAAATAAATTCTTTCTTCTCCACATTGCCTTAGGTCAGAATGTTTTAGCATAGCAACAGAAAGCAAAATAAGATAGTAAATAGGCCTATGATCCTAAAAGGCTTTCGTACTTACAAGATTTTGCAATCTGTGACATATTTACATCAAAGGCAGATTAAAGTAGATACTATACAAGTATCTTATTCTTCCCATATGAATATTACCCATTGTTATAGATTACTGTGTGTTTCATCTGACATGAGTCCAGGGATTGATCTAACTGAGGCAGTTAGGGAATGGAGAAAGGACAGACACATGGACACAGACAACCTGGGGTGGGGGTGGACTGGGCTCTTAAAGGGCAAACTGCACATCCAGCTGTACATATGTTTCTTATGTTCATATGTTTACTATGTACAGTTGAGCAGGGTGGCTGGGTTGTTGCACACATCTGAACAAGGATGCAGTCATTCGTTATATACAACTAAACAAAGATGCGGGTGTAGCTAGCGTCAGTAGGAGCAGTCTCTGTAGAGGACCAGTCTTCGGGCTGTAAACATCTGGAGGGAGAAAACTGTGATGGACATTTCTGCACACACTGTCACTATTCACTATCAGACTAGCAAGGCTCACCTAAGAGGAAGGTTTTGCCATGTCAATGAGGATGAGGTACTGGGGTCTTTGACATGGCTGTGTCCATACAACAATGTGCATTCACTCAGGAGTTCACTAGCTCCCTATACTTGTGTGCTATACAAAATTCTTTGCATATCTTTGTGTAACATTCATATTTAGTTATTATTAGCAAGCTCTAAATTAGATATTTTATACAAAATACATCCCTTTCAACAAAATATTACCTTCACACATCGTTTACTAAAAAAATATTTACCATCACACAATTCTTAGCAATTAACTGTGTCTCAACACAAATAGCTACTGGTGCTGGACAGATGGCTCAGGGGGTAAAGTTGGCAAAGTGCCTACTGTGGAAACATGGAGACCCCAGGACTCACATAAAGACCAGGGATAATAGTATGTACCTGTAATCCCAACACTGGGGGCAGAGAAAGGCTGGTTTCCAGCGTTTGGTGGACAAGCAGTCTAGCCAATCAGTGAGCTCCAGGTTCAGTGAGTGACCCAGTCTCAACAAGTAAGATTAGTGTACAATAGAGGAAGACACTCAGCATCAATGTCTGGCCTCTTCACACAAACATACAGTTGAAGAGACAGAGACAGAGACAGACAGAGACTGAGTTACAAAGAAAAGTTACTAGAAGGATGTTTAGCATGGATTTGTTTTTTCTTCCAAGTAGCAGGAATGAGGACCTAGTTGAGGAGACCAAGGGTTGCTGGTGTAGATAATGCTAGCCCATCAGGAACGGCTGTTTAGAAGAGATGCTTTCTTGGAACCAATGAAGCACAGGTGTCCAGTATTAAAGGAGCTTGCAGTAGTGTTCAGATGAGCTTGTTTTGGGTGTTTCTCACCTGCTCCCAGAGTCAGTGTCATTGGCTCCGCATTACCACACCTCCAACCCCCAAGGGCAGGTAGGGTAGGTCAGTGAGTAGACCAGGCACAGGCAGCACCTCCAGACATGACATGATTGTCCAGTTGTCATCTCGAAATAGACACAACCATAGCCTGGTAACAACAATGATCGCTATGTACGTGTAAATGTAACGGAGCATGAGGGCGGAGAGAGAGGGTCAGTGGTTAAAGGTGCACACAGTTCTTGCAGAAGACCTGAGCTTATTTCCCAGAATCCTTGTAGGGTATTTCACAACCACCTTTAATTCTGGCTCCAAGGAATCTCATGGTTTCTTCTGTGGGCACCTGAACAAATGAACCCCACCCACCCACAGATACACACATATACAAAACTAAGAATAAAGTGAATACTTTTTAAGGTGACAAAGATGTTAATACTCCATAGTGGAAGGGGTAGGAGAGGGTTACTGAGCTCTCATTTGGAATTCCAACTCTTATGTCTTCCTACCTTACCTACTTGCCAGCTGCACATGATTTGTGGATATGTTGAGGAGACAGGAAGTAGAAGTTTATCTAAAAGCTGGACTCCAGGATGTAGCTTCTATGTCATCATTTACTAGGGGATAGGACTTTGTAATCATGTAGCTATTTGGGGGTAGGGGGGTCATGTTATATGGACTGACCTAAGTTGTATTATACTTAGAAATATAAAATGGAGCCATGAATTTGAGGTGGGTGGTATAATTATTTTCTAATTTAAAAGGTTTTAATATAATAACAATATAGAGGAGGAGGGGGAGGAGGAGGAAGAAGAAGACGACGAAGAAGGAGGAGGAGGAGAAGGAGGAGGAGGAGAAGAAGACGAAGACGAAGGAGGAGGGGGGGGAAGAAGGAGGGGGAGAGGAGGGGGAGGGGAAAGGGGAAGGAGAAGGAGAAGAATTGTTTTCACTTCTTAGGTGCCTTTCTTCCTGATCTAAGGACTTTTGTTTTTCTCTTGAGGGACTCCAAAGTTTAGTTTGTATCCAGGTATATTCGTCAATAGAGACACCATTTTTATAACCTTTAAAAGAAACACCTACACAGTCACTTGATTTTTACTTCATATAAATTTTCTTTTACATCATGATAATAAATATGTAATAAAAGCCTCGTTAGTGAAGGTTTGCTGTCTAAAAACTTGTAAGTTCCCTTAAATGAATCTTTCTGTGCTTTAAGCTTATATACTTTCTTAAACAGAGTTCTGCTGCTCTCTTCATAATCTCCAAAACTTGGAGTCATCCAAGACATCTCTCAACAGAAGAGTGGATAAAGAAAATGTGGTACATTTATACAACGGAGCATTATCCAGCCATTTTACAGTGGAGCATTATCCAGCTGTTAAAAAAAATAAATTGTGAAATCCTCAGCTAGATGGATGGAACTAGGGAAAATTTATCCTGAGTGAGGTATACCAGAAAGACAAATACGGTATGTGTTCACGTACACATAGATATTGGCTGGAAAGTCAATGATAACCAAGTTACAATTCACAGATCCACAGAGGTTCTATATAGAGTATGAAGGTGGAGGGGGGGTGCAGATCTTATTAGAAAAAGGAAACAGAATAGTTATGGATGGATATGGGGGGGTTAAGTGAAGAGGTGGAGGGAAGAGGGGAATGAGGAATGGAACATGGGGAGAAACGCTAAAATTAAATCTAATTAAATTGAAGGGAAGTATAAAAACCTAACAGTAGAAACTTCCTAAAATATATACACAGGGGTGATCTAATTGAAATTATCAAATAATGGGAGAAACAGAGCCCCCAACTGCCCATCTCTTGTCATCAAATGAAGCTTCTAGTCCCAGAATTGAGTTGCTTGCCTAGTGGGTCCCCTAGGAATCCCCAAATAACCCAAGCTATTGCCAAGACTATAGGTTGCTCTCCACAAACTGTCAGCAAGGCCCCGTTGCGGAAAACAACGGCCATAAAACTCACTGAAAACAGCGGGGTCAAGCTGGTGCCTACACAAAGCCTTTACCTTTCTGTTCTAGAGTCTTTGGTACAGGAAGGTACACTACCAAAAGAGATGTGTAAACCATAAAACCCAGCCACAGAGCCTTTGCTCTCCAGTGCTCTCCTGCCTGAAAGAGATTCCAGAGCATTGGTGGCACAAAGCTCGTGGGAGCGACCAACCAATACCTGATCTGACTTAAAGTTCATCATGGAGATGGAACCCATGCCTGTCACCGTTTGGGTGATCCAGAGCCTGAGACTAAGTAGCCCAGGGAGCTAGGATAAAACCAAAGACTACCTATTCTTAGAAACAAAAACAAATAAGATCTTAGAAACAAAAACAAATAAAAGGTGGCTATAAAATGACTCTTAATGACGTCCTGCTGTTCTGGTAGATCGGTGCCTTTCTTAGCCACCACCATCAGACACGCTTCCCATGGGAACAAGTACGGAGACCCACAGCCAGACGTTAGGCAAAGTATGAGAGACGTTAGAAAACTCAGCCCTAAAACAGTGTCTTATCAAATTCCCCTCTTCAGAGCACAGTGCAGAAGACGATGTGGAAGGAGTGTAAAAGCCCAAGGCGGTGGAGGACACCAAGGAATCCAGGCCCTCTAAACCAACAGGATCAAAGCTCTCAGGAGCGCTCAGAGACTGGAGCATCGTGCACAGGGCTTGCGCTGGTCTGTACCCGGGTCCTCTGTGTAACTGTTGTGGCTTTCCGTTTACTGTTTGTATGGGATTCCTGAGTGTGAGGATAAACTAGTCTTTGTTTCTCGTGCCTTCTCTCAGGCTCTTTTCCTTTGGTTTGTCTTGTCCAATCCCAGTGTGTTAATTTGTATTATATTATACTATTATATTATTATTTTAGTCCCCTCGGATCCTACTTGTTTTCTAACGAGAGACAGATAAGATCCAGGCAGGAGGCTAGATGGGAGGAACTGGGGGAGAAGAAGAGGGACTGGTCGTCAGGCTACATGATGTGAGGAGATGGGACGATTTTCAATAAAAAGAAAAACTAAACAAAAGAGTGTTAAACTTTTTTCAAACCTGAAAGGCAAATGTGTTTTTATTTACTGATTTTACTGTATCTGTGTCTGCACCCGTTCACCAGAGCCCAGCTCCACACTTATGCAGAGAGTTGCATCAGAAGCCACCTGAGGCTTCTGACTCCTCGAGGAAGAGAACTATGGAAGACTCTCCCAGCTCCAGCCTCCAGGACTCCCCGGAAGCAGCAGGCAGGGGGACTCCTTCCCACTGCACTGCCAAGCCCCTCCAGGTACTCCAAAGCCTGCTCAGGGCTATAAAGCTCACAACTTCTCTTGGTTGGCGCTCTATTACCACAGAAGGGCTCCGAGTTTCTGTTTCCCCTTTTGAATTTGTACTCCCTTGAAGCAAAGTTCCCTCCTTTCGCTGTCTGCCCACTCTGTGTTTGAAAGGCGGGTGAGAAAAAAAAAAAACGCTGGGTGGGAACACTGATATTTTGAAACGGACTCTCACTACAGACCCTTGCAGGCCAGCCTGGAATTCCCTATGAAGACTTCTAAAGAGGGCCTCAACCTTGTGCTGCTCTGCCTCCCTGGAGCAGAGCTTACAAGCCACCAAGTCCAATTCTTGTTTCTTTTTCAGAACTTTTAACAACTGGAAATTAGTGTTTTCAAGCCGCGAACCATGTTAACAGTAGAAAATTTGTGAGGTGTCTATTTTTGATCTCTCTCTTTTTTTCTCTCTCTTATTGAATATTTTCTTTATTTACATTTCAAATGTTATTCCCTTTCCAGGTTCCCCCCTCCCTCCTGCATCTATAAGGGTGTTCCCCCAGCCACCCACCCACTCCTGCCTTCCTGCCCTGGCATTCCCATACACTGGAGCATCGAACCCCAACAGGACCAAGGGCAGCTCCTCCCGCTGATGTCCAACAAGGCCATCCTCTGCCACATGTGTGGCTGGCCGGAGCCAAGAGTCCCTCCATGTGTACTCTTTGGTTGGTGGCTTAGTCCCTGGGAGCTTGGGGGAGCGGGAGGGAGAGGAGGTCTGGCCGGTTGACACTTCTCTTAACTGTCTAAAGTTTGCACTTCGATTGTCTTCATGAAAAAAACTTAGCGGCTTTTTTTTTCTCGCCAAGGACTTAGGGAAGCTCATTGTACTGCGCCACTTAGAGGAGGCATTCAAAAGCAGGGAGAACGCTACATACAACACTACGCTCCAAACCAGAGTTTCTCAACCTATGGGTCGATCGACCCTTTCACGGAGATTGCATATCAAATAGTCTGCATATCGGGCATTTGCATTACAATTCATAACAGTAGCCAGCGCAGTTATGAAGTGGCGATGAAAATAATTTTATGGCTGGGGGTGAGCACAACATGAGGAACTGAATTAAAGGGTCGCAGCGTTAAGAAAGTTGAGAACCACTCATCTAAAGGGTGTTATTATTACCCCATCATTGCTTTGGTTAAAACACAGGGATTTGGGTGTTGCTCTTTTTTCTTCCGTTGTACAGCAATTTCCTCCGAACCAAAATCTTTCCTCCTGGAGGAAGCTCATTACAACTCAAGAAGTTGTACAAGATTCAGGAAGTAAACAACCTCAAAGTCTCAAGAGCTTGCTGAAACTTACCAAGATACCCAAGGTCTTTCCTCCGCCAAGGTTTTATGAACAGTGCGGACTCTTGAGGTGAGGGTGCGCCCCACCTTGTAGAGTTGCCTGCGTGCTGTGCAGAGAGCTCCAGGGTCTCAGCTTTCGCACACTGTCAGCCATGCCAGATTGCGCCTATGCTGGTGCAGCTGCCTCCGAGCCACCCATGTTCCTATGAGCAACCTCTCACCCCTGCTCCGTAAGTCCCGTTCAGTTATTTGTTCCCTGACCTGGTCTTTGGTGGTATTGTGACTTGGCTATGCTGTTAGCTCCCTATCTAGAGATGGTCTTTGTGTCAGACAACACTTTGGTCTGATTCTCCTTTCCAATCACCTCGTTAAGTAGTCAGTAGACCTAGAGTTAACTTCCCTGCCGAGTCACTCAATCAAGGGCTCACCAAGGAGCCATATACACTCACCACTGTCCTTATACAATTGTTATCAAACGCCTTTAGAGATAGAAAGGATTGAAGAGAGGAACAAAGGGGAGAGGAAGAGAGGACAAAATAATACTGTTGGTGGGGTGGGGGATGGGGGAGGAGGTAGGGGTGGGGAGCAGTCTGGGGGGTAGAGCGAGAAAGGGATGAAGACTGGACTGCAAAAACGGATTAAAGAATTTTTAAAAACTGAAAAAAAATGTACATCGATTTCTTGCCTCCTTTTTCTTTTTTTTTTTAATTGGGTATTTATTTCATTTACATTTCCAATGCTATCCCAAAAGTCTCCCACACGCTCCCCCACCCACTCCCCCACCCACCCATTCCCACTTCTTGGCCCTGTCGTTCCTCTGTACTGTTGCCTCCTTTTTCTACGTGGCGGTGATATCCTGGTCTATGCGTATTTATGGATTCTGCTCTCATAAGTCACCTGACTCGGTTTTCTCAGACTGTAATGCATGACTCTGATGGTCAACTCAAGGGCTAATTGACTGCACTGTAGATGGCAGGTGAGGTATGTCTTTGCAGATGCTCCGAGGATAGATTAGCATTTGAATCTATAGGCCAAGTAAAACAAAATTACACTCACTGATGAAGGCAGACACCACCCAAAACTCTAAGGGATGGACAAGAACAGAAAGGTGGAGGAGGTGCTAAGCCCCTCTGCTTGAATAGGCTGTCAGTCTTCTGTTGCCTTCCAGGATTAGTTCTTCAAGTACTTGAGCCTTCAGATTGAAACTGGGAGTTAACATTACTAGTTTCTACAGCTCTCGGGGCTGCGAACTTGAAAAGAACTTGCACTTTTCTCATTTCCAGTTTAGGGATGGTAGAATACAGACTTAATTTTTTGTTTGTTTGTTTGTTTGTTTCTCTGTGTAGCCTTGGCTGTCCTGGAACTCACTCTGTAGACCAGGCTGGCCTCAGACCCAGAGATCCACCTGCCTTTGCCTCCCGAGTGCTGGGATTAAAGGCGTGCGCCACCACGGAATACAGACTTAGTCACCAATCTTTCCTAATAAATGCTTTTCTCTACATCTCTATATTGTCCGTGCCTATGACCTGTTGACTCTTTTTGCCTGGAGAACCCTAATATGGTTCAGGAGGCAACTGTCCTAACTTCCTTGAACTGCTTCCGAGGGTCTACTGGAAGTCTTTGTAGAATTTCTTGTGCGTGGTGCATCACCGATTGTTCTGTGGAAGCTTGTCTAGAATCTCTTTGGTTATCAACCATTACTTATTCTTGGCTTCTGCAGACCAGCTGAAATGCAATCAGCATGATTTATAAGCTCTAGGTGTTCCTTGTTAAGTGTCACTTACTAATATTTGATGTTAGGAATTTGATGGTTTTGCTTCTGAAAGTTAAAATAATCCCATAATCACCAAAGTCTTGCCTGTGCCTGTAACTCTGCACATGGTCCTTTCAGAGCTCATTGCTCACCAGATATGCCTTCTACTTTTTTTTCCAACCTGTAACCCAGAGAATATCAATCCAATTTCTTCTTATTTTTAATCTATGATAAGTCACATTTCTTTTTAGTAAGTGGATACAATGACTAATTCCAGGCCTGACTAGTTTTTGCTTTGTTTTGGCTTTCTTAGAGGTACTCTGTTCTACAATTTGTCTATCAGTTTTCTACTGCTGTATAATGACCTACCAGCCACCTTGTGACTAGAGAGAGTGGCAGAGCATTGTCACATGGCTTAGGCTTCTGATGCAAATCTAATGAAGCGAAACTCACAGTGTTGGTGACACTATGCTCCTTGCTGCTGAATTTAGAAGGGAGCTCATATTTCCTGGCCTTGCCCAGCTTCCAAAAGGCATCCACGCCACTACTAGCTCGTGGCTCTTTATCCCGTCTTCTAAGCTCGGTCCCCGTAGTCTTCTCACCTTATAAACACAGGAAAAACATTTCTTTTACTTTTGTGGTTAGCTTGGACTCGCTTAAATAATTCCTCATTTCAAGGTCTGTAACCTTAACCTCATCTACGAAGTCCCTTTAAGCCATGACTATAACACATTCACTGATTCGGAGATTAGAACATGGCGATCACTATCCAGAGTCACTATTCTGCCTTCCCGGCTATCAATCCATAGGTAAAATCATGTCTTTTATCTGTAATGCTATGATGTAATTGGAGAATATTCATAAACATATAGTATATGCCTTATCATCTTTTCTACTATCTGCTTCTAAGTGCATTGTTTTATCCATAAGAATTCTTCATACAGATTTAACATTGTGGCTCAGGCTTTAATCCCAACACTCAATAAGTGGAAGGCAGATCAACAGGCCAGGTTAGACTAGGCTACATGGGTGCATTCCAGCCATGCTGGCCTGATACCAAGACCATGTCTCATAATCTCATAAAAGCAAAAACAAGGCAAAGCAAGAAAAATTCTTCACCAAAAAAAAAAAAAAAAAAATGAGTAAAGTTATACTTACTATTCATTTTAACACTTTCAGTATTTGGATGTCCTTTTTTTTTTTTTTTTTTTTTTTTTTTTTTTTGGTTTTACAAGACAGGATTTCTCTGTGTAGCCCTGGCTGTCCTGGAACTCTCTCTGTAGACCAGGCTGGCCTCGAACTCAGAAATCTGCCTGCCTCTGCTTCCCAAGTGCTGGGATTAAAGGCGTGCGCCACCACCGCCCGGCAGTTGGATGTCTTTGATATGATCCATTACTTTTCTCCTCGATTTTAACTAAACCGTTTGCTATGACATAACAATTTTGTGGTCTTAATGAATATAAATTTGTCTAAACATTCACATTAGTAACCGTCCAACCGCGTATTCTGAGGCCCTCAAGTAGCCTCATATTCAGGATTGAATTCAGTTTTTGAACAAGTATGAAGTTATCTTCACTTAAAAGAAATGAAGCCAAATCTTCCAGTATCAGAGAACTAGTACATAGAAGGGGGGATGTATATGATTAAGGAAGTTGGATTTTCTATGGAAGTATACAATTATTTCTTGCCCTTCTCATGAATCTCTCTGTAGTTCGGTCCAGTAGCAGACTGTGGCAGTCTTGGACCATCACAAGTTTATAAAAACATAATTAACATAATCCAAGAGTTCCTGTGCAGAAGCATACTGGCTAGCATAGGAAACAATGAGAAATGTTTTTATAACATCACCAAGCTTGCTTTTCTTCACCACTGGCGTCTTCTAACTTTACCCAAGCCTGCTGCATGTTCAGTAGTGTCTGTTACAGGATATGATATCATACTGTGACCCCCCAAGATTGTGTTGTTTACTGAGAAAACCTGTTTCCTGTTGTGGTGTGGCTTAGTCCTTAGAACACAACTTTATTCCCAAACAATGAAGATAAAGTTAACTTATAGAAGGAAGTGCCGATGTTTGACAGTGATGTCTGAGTGGCAGACAAAGTGGCAAATGAGAGAAAGATTTGACAGAATAGGATATGCCCAGCTCTCACAAGAAGAGAGGGGAAAGGGGAGCAACTTAAGGGTCTGGGCAGAGAGGGGGAAGGAGACGTTTTATTGCAACAGTTATAGAGACGGGTTGCAGAAAGAGCGAACAAGCTAGACACAGGTGAAGACAGAACAAGCCAGAGAATGAGAAGGAGTCAGATTAGGACAGATTGCCAGAGTTAGTCTGTGACCAAGCAGAGCAATTCTGAAGCTGAGAGAGAGAAGCCAGGTTGAATCACTCAGCTCAGAGAGGAGTTTGAGCCAGATCAGCTGGGTTGACCAGCCAGCTAGAGCTCAGAAAGAACTAGAAAGGGTGAGCTTATCCAGCAGTAAGCCTTAGAGGCTGAAAACATTCTAGGCCTAGGTAAGACTGTATGGAGGCCAGAAGCTTCCAGGACTAGACCTAGGTGAACTGACTGAGGCAGTGACCCTCAGAGACGACAGTTATACCAGCTGAATAAAGTCACTTTTACAAGTGCCCTGCTGCTGACAGATAACAGGAGGGCAGTATTGTGAAGAGTGCCTTCTCTATGTTCCATAGGTATTGGAGCACGTATATTCTTTAACGATTACGGCTATATTCGGTCTAAAGCCCTTTGTAAGCAGTTTACATCTCTTCGATCCTCCGGCCAAATGAAGAGAAGGACTGTCCAAACAGAAAAGCTGAATAATTCCGTCTCTTCTCGGGAGGAGACAATGCTGATCTCCCTGGAATCTGAACGTTTGGTGAATCAGTGCACCATGAGCGTCTCTACTTCGCTTTGGTAGTCTGGGTTTCACAGTCCCACCGGCACAGAGATGTTGCGAGACTCTTGGAGGAAGTGATAGAAGTACAGATGATGAAATGCATAGTGTAAAAGCATGTGAGAGCTCAAGGTGAGCATCCTCTAAATCACTCAGCTCTCTGTGTCCTGTCTGCTGCGAGTGAGTGAGGCTTGGGAGAGGACCCAGAGGCTGCTGCTTAAACTGTTTGTTAGTTTAGTATTTTGTTTGTTAGTATTCGTTCTTAAGTGATTCTTAACAACGTTAAAGTCTATCCATTAAGTTAAGCAGCAAATAAAATATATAAAATAGAGGTTGGAGAGGTGGTTCAGTACTTAAGAGCACCTGCTGCTCAGGTCCCAGCATCCACATGGTAACTCACATGGCCATTCATAACTTCGGTGCCAAAGGTTCTGACACCCACCCACTCTCTTCTGACCCTCGCAGGGACCAGGCATGTATATGGTGCACATACGTATACATACACAGAGACAGAACACTCACACATAAAATAAATACTTTTTTTTTAATTAAAAGGTTTCTTTTTGCCGGGCGTGGTGGTACACACCTTTAATCCCAGCACTTGGGAGGCAGAGGCAGAGGCAGGCAGATTTCTGAGTTCGAGGCCAGCCTGGTCTACGAAGTGAGTTCTAGGACAACCAGGGCTACACAGAGAAACCCTATCTCAAAAAACAAACAAACAAAAAACAAAAAAACAAACAAAAATTTTTCTTTTTCTAATACTAGCTTTAGTTTTGTTTACTTCACTCTTGGTTAGATAGTTTAAGTTATTTCTTTTTTTTTTTTTTGGAAAAGTTTCCCACCATATGCAAATATTTCACCTAAAATTTATAGAACCCAGAGGCGATAATCTCAATCAAAATTCTTTTGCTATTGATTTAAACCTGTTAGACTAGGTCTAATTTATTGATTGAAATCAGCCTGATTTTCTCATCATTTAGCAAGACGTATAGGACATCTGCTGCCTACCTTTAGGTAAAGTATAACCTTTCAAAGTGTGTTTTGGGAAAAGCAGATACAAGCAACAGCCAACACTAATCTGTAGGACTTACCCTCATGTCAAAATTAAACTTCTCAGATCTTATAGAGCAGGAGATATTTATTTGTTCTGGTTCTATTTAATACCTTTAGCTGGGGCGCATAGCTCAGTGGAGTCCCCACATTCCGTACTTCTTCAAAGTGAAGTTGTCTCACCCATTCACCCATTGACATTAGGAGTATCTGAACTCTGCAAGCACTTGTGTCTAAGCCGATGCTTTTAATCACCTTCTGGTATAACGAGAAAAATGAATGCTCACAGAGATTAAATAACTTGGCAAAAAAAATATTTGGTATGTTAGTGGCAGCAAGCCAGCGTCAAAAGCCAAGTAGCCTGGCGTGGGGTACTGTGTTCATGTCACTACCTTTTCATTCTTTTTATCAGAGCCTAACATTCGACGGAGGAGCAAGGATATTTCTTAAGCTTTAAAAGCTGCGTCGTGGTGCTTACAGTTTTTATTCACACTCCCAGTTTCAAAATATCATTAGCAGATTAAGCATCTTACTTACTACACGCTATTTCTGTGTTTGCGCTACTCCCCCGCCTTCTCGGCGTCTCCTGGCTGTTCGGGGAGCTGGTGAGAAGAGGGGAAGTTACAAGATTATATAACAGGGGATAGGGGTTTACAAGATGAATGAGAATGCGTGGGTGCCGGGGTTACAAGAGGGAACAGCTCATGGAAGAAGCGAGAAGAGAAACGCGTGACTTCAGGTAGATGTTCTCTTGGGTTCTTCGAGCCAGTGCTACAAAACTGTAAAACCGGCATAGCTAATCTTAGCATTTGTTCTTTTTTTCTTTATTATTATTATTATTATTATTATTAAATCAATCTTTTTTTACGTCTAGTCATTATCCCCCTCCCAGTCCGCCCTCAGTCTGTTCCGCATCCCGTTCATTCCTTCCCAAGTCTTCAAGAGGATGTCCTTACTCCCCCTACTCCCACCCCTGCTCCCCACTCCCTGGGTCTTAAGTTTCTCCAGGGTTAGGTGTGGTTTTTTTCTCACTGAGGCCAGAACAGGCTGTACGTGTGTCAGGGGCCTCATATCAGCTAGTGTATGCTGTCTGGTTGGTTAGCACTTGTTCTTACTTCCATTCAGTTTCATTAGTAAACACGACATTGATTTTACACTCTTTCTCCGTTCACAATTCCATAGGGATACGTGGATAACACTTTCTAAAAGGTTATGAAATGAAAATTCCAGGACTAGGTGTAGAACACCTCCCTATACAGTCTGGTCAGAGAGCCCCAGAAGTCACCACAACACTACAGGTTGATGCCAGGGCCCTTGGTTTGAATGACGCTATTGCTGAAGACCACACACTTGGGTTACTGGACACTGAGAAATCACACTGGACCGGTGCTGCAGTTTCTCACTGATGGGTAGCTATCATGGTGCTTGGGGATGGTAGTCAGTCACCAATGTTCCTACCCAGCTATGGACCCCAGGAACCACAATAATTACTTATCTGGCAAGACGCAGCTACTGCTGCAATAATAACATGATAACTGTAGGAGTGTTAGGGTTTTACTGCTGTGACCAGACACCGTGACCCTTACAAGGACAACGTTTAATTGGAGCTGGCCCACAAGCTGAGAGGTTCGGGCAAGCACTATCAAGGCAGGAGCATGGCAGCATCCAGGCTGGTATGGTGCTGGAGGAGCTGAGAGTTACACGACCCCATTTGAAGGCTGCTAGCAGAATACCTGCTTCCAGGCAGCTAGGATGAGGGTCTCAAAGCTTAGGCCCACAGTGGCACACCTACTCCAACAAGGCCACACCTACTCCAACAAGGCCACACCCACTCCAACAAGGCCACACCCACCCCAACAAGGCCACACCCACCCCAACAAGGCCACACCCACCCCAACAAGACCACCCCTTCAAATAGTGCCACTCCCTGGGCTAAGCTAAACCAGGGAGTAACTAAGCACTTTCTTATTAGATTTGACATCTGCTCCACAGCATTTAACTCATTCCTAGTACGATAAAATTGGCTAAGAACCTGTGGTAGAGAAGGTCATAGGTTCTGGAGAACCTGCCTCTCTTGTTTTGCTAAACCGACACCTTGTTTTAAGCCTTATTCTCTTCTGGAGCACTTATACATGAAGCTTTGTCTCTCAATTGTTCAGTACAGTAATCTGTCAAGGTTGAACAAGGGACTGTTCAAATCCGAGTGGAAGAAAGAGCGATTACAAGATAAGAAGAAAAAAAATCCTCCCTAGAAGAGCTCTAATTTCAAAACTGGCACATTTTCCATGTGGTCCGCTCTACTCACGGTAAATCCTTCTTCTTAAGCACCCGACTCTCTGTACTCCTCTCCCTGCCCATATCCCTAGGGTTCTTAATGAACAAGAACGGTACAGAAAGTCTAAGAGAGTACCAAGACGGGGTGCTTGCTGTGCGGACCTGAGGACCACAGTGCAGCCAGCACATGCCTGTTCCATCCCAGCATGCCTGCTCCAAGGGGTGCAGGGACAGGAGGGTGAGTGAGACTCGATGGCTTCCAGCGTACCCAAGAAAATGCACGTCTCAAGTTCAGGGAGAGATAAGTAAATGGGTGGAGAATGCTAGAAGATCCCGATACTCTCTGCTGGCTTCTGTGTGCACACACGCACTCACACAGACAGGCGCGCACACACTGAAATAAAAAGAGAAGATAGCGACAACTAACTGAAGATCCCAATGGAGAAGGTCGACTTGGGGAAGCAACGTGAAGACAGTGATTGTGAATAAGCAGTAGTAATCCCTCATTCACGGTCACATCTCTGTGGCTGGGTGTGATGCAGGTGCTGGCTGCTTAGTCTAGCTGAAACAAGGTACATTCTAGATTCAGAGAGACACCTTGTCTCGAAGGAATGGGGCAGAGAGCAGTAGGGAACACCTGGTATTTGAGTGCCTGGTAAATGAAACACTGTGTGTAACCACTTTATTGACTGTGATACAAACTAGCGAGGTCTCCCCGGGAGAGACGATCTCATCAGCCTGACGTATAACGTGAACTGACTCCTCTTGAACACAGTGTAGCTGAAGATGACTGTGGGTTTTTTGTTTGTTTGTTTGTTTTTCTGCGCGGACTTTGGCAGTTCTGTGTGGTGGGAAACTAGAAGAGAGGGCAGTGGCCTTATTACTTCATGGATCTGTTATGCTTATAAAATAACAAATGACACAGTTTTACCTTTAAAGTCCTGAATGCTTTGTTAAGAATAGCTTTATTGAGATATAACACACATACTATACAATTTATCCTGATATCAGTCCAATTCTTCCTACTAACATTTGTTGATTGGCTATTAAGTTCCAGGCAACAAACTCATATTGTTTCATTTAATCTTCATTTTTTTTTTTTTAGAAAAAAAAATCCTTAATGGGGTCTAGAGATAGGACTCAGGCAGAAGAGTGCTTACATAGCAAGCACGAAACCCTGGGCTTGATGCCCAGTGCTGCAGAAACATCCCAGAACTGGGGAGGCGGAAGCAGACAGATCAGATAAGTTCAAAGTCATCTTCTGTTGCACTGACAACCTGGGACGCATGGGATCCTTTCTGAAAAATAAGATAAAGTAAAGTTCAAAAACTGTTAAAAGGCTAGGTTGGCAATTTGGCTCAGCAGGCATAATTGTGACTTACCCAAGTCTGATCCCCTGAGACCCTCATAGTAGAGAGAGCTGACGCCTGCAACGTTGACTTGTGATCTCCACAGTAGGCTGTCACAGGCACACACTCAACTCATCTAGAAAATAAATGCACTGCATGCTTTTAAAATCCTTTAAGATAAATATTATACTATTTAAATTTGTAAATAGACTACAGATTAAGTGTTGGCAGCTAGAGATCCGAAGCCATGTATGTATGAGGATACAGCATATTCTTTGCATACCAAGTTGTCTCTCTTTGAAAACTTACTTTGCTTTCCTTCACAGAGTGGTAGAAGATGGGGATGGGGGGTGTGGATATATAACAACTGAGAATGTCCATAGTTAGGAAAACTCGGTTTTATAATCAGGAGTGGTCAAATAACATAAGAAATAGCCGTAAATGGAAATGACTTTTAGACTCATTGAGGCTGAAGTAATACAAAGAGAGTACTGCGCAGAAACAAGCAGTCACATACTGACTCACTCAAGTATGACGCCAATACACACCGGTTGTGCTAGTTGTTTTCTATTGCTGCAACAAAGCATTCTGACCAAAGGCAACTTAGGAAAGAAAGGGTCTGGGTGGCTTACGCTAGGGGAAGGTCACAGCCAGAGCTCAACAGGAACCCAGAGCAGAGTACGTGGACGGACACTGCTTTTTATGGCTTGCTCAGCTTGTTTTCTTACACAACTCAGGACCACCTGCCCACAGTGGGTTTACCACACCGATCGTTAAACAAGAAAATGCTCCACTGACTCATCACAGGCTACTCTAAGGGAGGCAATCCCATAATTAAGGTTCCCCTCTTTCCAAGTGACTTTAGTTTCTGTCAAGCTGACAAACCCTAACCAGGGAAACACTGCTTTCTCTTGGATGGGCCAGCAGTCCTCACTAATGCAGGCACCCCCTTCCTTACTGAGTTTCCCACCAAAACTAGGAGGCTTAAAAAATGGAGAGACCATTGCCCATCCTTTAACTTGTCACCTACTGTTCTACTGAGGTAGCCGTCTTCATTCTTAGAAACAGCAGTTTTGCCTTAGTTAATTTTGAAACGTTTGCCTCAAATGGTGTAGAATGGTACTAGACCATTAAACCGCAGTGCACACACACACACACACACACACACACACACACACACACGCACACACACGCACACACACGCACACTCACACGCCAAATTATAAAGAGAACTTAGTTGCAGCTTTTACGGAGTTTGTATCTTAATTCAGCCTTTCATGGAGGTACTGAGTACTGGGGATTTGAAATCTGTGCGATAACCTTGCACTTCCAGTTGCCGTGTGACCTTGGCATTTGATTTTTAAGAGGCTCAATTTCCCCGTTTGTAATTGTTGCCTTCAAATGCAGCTTGTATTATCGAGTCTAACTTTAGGCATATACAACCATGAAATTTAATCTAGGGGAATGCTAATTTGACGCCCATGAGGTTTCTCCCACGTTTCTAACCCCCTTCAGTACCTGGCCTTATTCAATACATCTTTAACTGCTTGTTCACCTAGAAACTGGGACATGTTTTGCACTGCAGCTAACGTGTGTGTGTGTGTGTGTGTGTGTGTGTGTGTGTGTGTGTGTGTCCACGCGCGCTAGGAGGCGTCACAAAGAGCTTATGAAAGGTAGAAGTCCCTACAGACAGCAAGCATGGGAGAGCTGGGAAGAACCTAGGAAGGGCACTGCGCCCAAACCTTTGGTTTCAGAGCCCTCTTTGTGCCAATATTCAGTGGGCTTGGGCTCTGCGGCTGGAAAGGAAAAGCCCCAAGTCACGGAACTGCGCGCTTTCTGCCATGTCCCAGCCGGCCCCGCCCTCCAGTAGGAGTGAACCCGCAAAAACATGGGTTTGGAGGCGGCTGCGGCAAGAAAAGGGCCAGCATGGCAAGGAGAGTCCGAGCAGGGCAGGGCAAAGGCAGGGAGAGAAAGCGCGGCACCCGGTGAGAACCGTGCAAACTCAGAGGTCTGGGGCGGCGGCGGCGACCACGCCGTGCTGCGGGGCGTGCGGGGACCCGAGGGGGCAGCAGGGCGCAGGCGCGCACCCGCCGCGCTCCCCGCCGAGCCACGCCCCCAGACCCCCGCCCTCGCGCCCCATTTGGTACAGACCTGCCGGCGGGGCGGGGCCGGGGACGCCATTCCCACAATGCTCCGGGGCGTGCCGCCGCCGTCGCCGCCGCCTCCGCTACGGCTAGTGGAAGAAGATGGCGGAAGGCGGAGCGGCGGACCTGGACACCCAGCGTTCTGACATCGCGACGCTGCTCAAAACCTCGCTCCGGAAAGGGGACACCTGGTAGGGAACGGGGTCGCGGGGCCCGCGGGGGCCCGAGGCTGGCGGAGAGCTGGGCGGGAGCGGTGGGCTGGTGTCGCCGGCTGGTGACAGGTGCGGACAGGTCCGGCGGCGGCCGCTCAGGCAGCAGATTTTGGGGGCAAAGGTTGGACCGGCGCAGAGGGCCGGGGCTCGCGGTGGGCGGTGCGCGCCCGGGGCTGCGCGGAAGCGGCGGCCGGGGCTCGCGGGGCTCCGGGTCCTCCTCCCTCCGGCAGTGCCGCTCCCACTTGGGGCCTTGGCGGAGCCCGGGTGCAGTGGCTCGGCGTGAGCCTGCCTGCCGCTGGTTTTTTTTTTTTTTTTTTTTTTTTTTTTTTTTTTTTTGACAGATCCCGGTCGCGCCGCTCCTCCTCGCTCGCCCGCCGCGCTTCTCTGGTCACTCCTTCCCCGGCGTCGTCCGCACCCAAGTTCCCCATTATTCCGATCCTTGTAGTCTTCCGGGAGCCGGGCTTCAGGATGTTTGCGGCGGGGACCACACAGGTGGTGTGTGTCAGGGCTCCGCTGAAAAGGAAACCCCTAATTTCCACTTCCTTGTCAAAAAGGAGGGAGCGGTGTAGGGACCTTGTTTTTTTAATTTTTTTTTCTTGAGAGAGAGAGAGAGAGAGAGAGAGAGAGAGAGAGAGAGAGAGAGAGAGAGAGAGGCACCACGTGGTCCTGTGCTTTGCTCCTGGCTCGATAGGAGCCGGCAGCGCTTCTGTTTGGAAGTGCAGCCCTTCCCTCCGGTTTGAAGGATAACGTAGGCCTGCAGAAAGTAGATAAGTCCACTTGAAGCTTAAAGGCTTGCTCATATTCAAACTTGTAAAATGCCAAAATAAGAGGGTACTGTACCTAAATAACTAGAGGAAGCATGTACAAAATTTAACACTCGTCAGCCAAAGCAGTTAACTTACAGAATTATTTAAATAAAGGGAAAGTTCTGTTTTAGGGGAAGGGCAGTGTGCCTGTGTGTTCTTTCGTTCTTTCTTTCTTTCTTTCTTTCTTCCTAAGTTACTTTTCCTTCCTTCTGTCTCCGTACTAGTGGTTTATAGCGTCTCAAGTGCCTGTTAGGTACTCCAGTGTGGCTAGTGGAAAGAGACTTAAGACCTGATTTATTCACAGTTCTCAAGTGCTTGTTAGGCACTCCAGTGTGGCGCGGTGGAAAGAGACTTAGACCTGATTTATTCACAGGTCCACCTCATACTTTGCAGTGTGACTTGGAAGCAAATTCATCCAAGCCATTGAGCCTCCGCATCTCCATCTGTTCAAAGAGCAATAACGATGTTATTGTGTTTGCTCTATATTAATTCAGCTAAATATTCTGAACTATCTGGTATTCATGAAATACTAAGTTTTAGTGATCTTTTTTATTTCTGCCATTAATTCCAGACAAGTGCTGTGGGGTTGGAATCATTTTCGAGTTAGCTAATAGGCGACAGCTGGGGGACCTGAATTGAAGTTCTTGGATCCTTAGTTTGTAAGACGGCAAACACTTTGTGTAATTAAGAACCTTGATGATGGAAAACACACTTGTTGCATTACAGCCTTGCAGAGGCTTAAGTCATTATTGCTTATAGTCTGCTTTTGTTTTTCTTACGGAGTTTATTGCTGAGAAGAAATCGGGCATTCCCTAGAACACCTATGCTCCCCTTGGCCTGTGCGATCTTAACAGATAAATTCAAGCTTCTTCTCTCTGGTATATTGAAGAACATTTTTTAAAAACCAATTCACTCATTTATTGTATCATACAAATATAAATATGACTACCGATAAAATAGAAATATTTTTTAGAATGTGGATAGTTTTCTCACTAATGTTTTTCTGTTGAGTAATATCACGTATAATTGGTGTTCATGGTAATATATGATTTAAGAAATACCTGTATTGTGGATATTAAACTACTTTTAAAGTTGGTTATTTTTAAGCGAGTATATTTTTCTTGACAGTTACCGTAAACCACGTCAAAATGTACAAGTTAAGTCTATACTTGGGTTGTTACAATGCCTTAATTTCAAGAAAGAACTTAAGTCCAGTTTTTAGGCAGCAGCTAAATATGCAAGTTTTACCTCCTTGTTAATTTTCTATTTTGTGTAAATCAGTGGTTCTCAACATTCCTAATGATGCTGCCTTTTAATACAGTTCTTCATGCTGATTCTGCTACTAAGAAAAAAAGAGATAGGCTTACCATAATCTGGAAATCTTCGTACAGAGTTTTGAAATTATAGTGAGGTGCGTTAAATTTCACCACATTAGCTCCTGAGCACTTTGCAAACTAACTCAACTACCTAGGCAGATATTTGTATTTGATTTGGGTCTTCATGAATACCCATCTCTGTTTATTTGTTTATGGGTGGTGATTTGAGTACACAAGTTGTGCTGAGATAAAGAGAGCATTCTGTACGACTGGCACTGGACGTGCAGTAAGAAGTAGGTAAACAGTGGTACAAGAGTTCTCCCTATGACAGGTGAGCTAGCAAGGTGACACTCATTGACAAGGAATAAATCGGTAGTCTCACAATGCTAGTTGTTTGTCTGTTTCCGTTCTGACAAGACAGTGAGGAAACCATAAGCAAAGTTAAATTAGAATTTAGAAAATTTAGGAAAAGACTTGAGAAACTCAAGTTTAGCTTAGGATGAATAAAGACACTTTAGGATGCACGTGGCGATGGGTTTCCTGACCCTGGTAAGATTAAACCCCATGTGCTCAGTCACTTGTGGGCTCTTTAGGAACCTAAGGAGTGAAGTGAATGAAGTGCAGGGAAAGCTGTGGGAGGTAAAGGGTTCCAAATCGGTCTGCACTGAGTAGCTGTGCACATCATCACCACAATATTTCTTTCAAGTTTTACTAAATTATGTCTGCTAATCATCTTCAGTCATTTTTGTGTTATGTTTAATAATAATTTGTTTTTAACCAAAATAGCTGCGATGTTTGTTGTATTTATATAGCCCCTAGTAAGTGCAGTACCTTTAAGGTAATTTGAGAGAGTAGCCTTACTTTTATGTAGCATGTCAATATTTTTGTTTCAATACATTTCCAAAGAATCTGATCACTGATGTTTGGACAGGAGATATTGATTTCAATGTTTAGAGATTTCCTCCATCCCTTCTGTCTTACCTAGAAACCTTTGAGTCTTTAATTGATTGTTTAGGTTTACGGAATTTTGACTCTAACAAGATAATCTGAGAGAAAATGTGCTCAGTTACTAAAGACACCATTGACATAAATTCCAAAGTACATACTTACAAAAGAAGTTATGTGTTTCCCATCAAAGTAGGGCATATATTATATCACAGAAAATGAAAATAGGAAGCAAAACTTTTGAAATACTAGCATATTAGCAAAACTTAAAATAGAAAGTCACATTAAAGCCTTTTTTAATATTTTTATTAGGTATTTTCCTCATTTACATTTCCAATGCTATCCCAAAAGTCCCCCCCCCCCACTCCCCTACCCACCCACTCCCACTTTTTGGCCCTGGCGTTTCCCTGTACTGGGGCATATAAAGTTTGCGTGTCCAATGGGCCTCTCTTTCCAGTGATGGCCGACTAGGCTATCTTCCTGTTCTTGCTTGTGTATTAAGATGACATTAGCTTTCCAAGCAAGCCTGTAGCGTATAGATTTACATTTCAAAGCATTTACGTGCCCAGGAGCTATTACATGTATGTGTTGACTAAACGACTCATTGTTAAAATTCAGGAAACCGCTGCTGTTGCTCACATTTGACAAAATAGGAAGCCTAGACCCAGAGACCTTCATACAGCAGTTGCAATTTCACCATAACTAGTATGGATCTTAGGTTTATGCCCTTAAGTCACTGTTCTAAACTGCCTCTTGTTTTTCAAGATTTATTTAAAATAGTTATACTTTAAGGAGAAAAAAATACCTCTTTTCCTCTTTAAAGAAAGCCCATTTTATATTTAGCAACGGAATTCTCGCGTTTTTATCCCACACTTGTCTCTTGTGGCTGTTTGTTTAGATGTGATAGAGTATGTAGAATATCTTAGCATCTTGCTTCCGAAAAATAAATAATAGTTAATGATTGACAGGCAAATAACTGAATATATGGGACAGTTGTCATTTTGTTCGAATGCTCTTGACCAAATTATCCGTGATCATTACTGATAACAGACTTTTGAATTTTAATTATCAGTAATCATAAAATTATATTATAGGTGATAAGGCCCATTCTTACTATTTTGTAGAACTATCACAACAAACATGGTAGTAAGGTCTTGTGAAGTATTTTGTTTTAGTAGTCTGTCTGTATCTTAAAAGCATTTGCTTATTGCCACTACACAAAAAACATATAGTTTATGGTTCATAATTACCAACTGAAAAGTTTTAGTACTGTTTTAATGAACTTGTAAAGTCAAAAATCATTTTGCAGAAAATGGAAGGCATAGCCATGGTGCCACATCAGGAGTGTCCTGAGGATCTGACAGGCCTCAGGGCTCCATGGCTGCCGAGCAATCTGTGGGGCTGTCTCATCACTGGGTGCGTCTCTTTCACTATGAGCATAAAATTATATTTTCCTCACCTGAGGATCACTTTATTATTTTCCATCTTATTGTTGGAAGGTTAAGTCTAAACTGTTGGGCATGTGGACTGACAAGTAAAAGGGACTTTGTGAAAACAATCGATGCAGGCTGAATGCAAGCATCTTAGTCCATCCTTAAAATCGGCCCCAAAATGTTGTTGTGAGTCTTTCTTGTAGGCGAGGAGTTTGAGAGGAGTGGATCACAGGATAACGGCCAGTGCCAGCCGCTGTTTTCAATGTTTTCAACGTGTATGCCTGAAAGCGCATGCATAGCCTTCTATTCTGTTGGTGTCTGAGTTTGTTTAAATACACAGTTGTAATTCTAAAGTCATAGGTGCTATCATTTCCCCCCTAGTAATAATTTGATGCTATTACTTACTACTAAACGTAATCCAGACAGTAGCCGTTCTGTTTTCTTCTTAGTTCTCACACAGAGTGTTTCCAATTGCTAGGGTTTTGGCTTCTGGTTTTGATTCTTCGGTAGTGTCATTCCAGCTTGTGCTTTCTGTTTCCATTCTCTGGGTTATCATCTAATTCATAGTCAGCCTTCGTTTATTATTCCCCTCAGGTCTCTTCTTTAGGTTTTCTTATCTAGTCTTTAGGTGGGGAGATGACTACATCCTTACATTTTATCATCTAGTTCAGACAGACAGACAGACAGACAGACAAAGACCGCTACTAACAAACCCCAGAGAAGACTAGCAACTAGATGGCCTCGGTTTTTAGTATACATTATAGTATGTAAGGAAGACATAAAGAAATGCTGTTTGGAAATAAATTCAGATTGTGAAATCAGGTAGGAATTTGTAATGTGTATTTGACTTCGTGTGTAATGGCTTCCTTCTTCAGGAACTAAGGTTTACATGGATTTGTTATTTTCCGTCCACGAGAGTGAATGTGGTCTTGTGAATGCTTTGGGTGCACATGAGGTGGGAGAACAGCCATGGGAGTTGGTCCTCGCCTTCCACCTTAACATGGGCTGTTCATCTCTGTGAAGGCCAGGCTGGCCAGCGCAGGCTTCCAGGGAGTCTTGTGTCTGCCGCCTCCTCCAGGACAGCTCTGGTAGTGAGGACACTGTTCCTCAGGCCTACAAAGGTCTTTACCCAAAGAGACTAAATATCTCCTCAGTCCCCACATGGTTTCTCCCCAGCTTTCCAAACTCTTTAGCAGGAGGGCTAAAAATAGTGACTGCCCCGTCTACTCTCTGGTAGTTTGACAGGCCCAGGTTCTAGGGTGAATTCTCTGCTGTTACTGGAAATTGTTTAGCAGAAGTATCCACAAAAAAGCTCCCTTTGTAAAAAACAAAATCCCCAAAGGCTGTCGTAGACAACCCAGAGTCTTTAAGGCTGGATGGACTGTTGTTACAGAGATGGTTATATCAAAGCCTGGGGATATTCAAGACAAAGAGGAACAGGGTCCTTTATTTTGGCAAAAGATAATTTATTTGATAATTTGGGTTTGTTTTTCTATTCTGTTTTTACATATTGACAAAGTAACAGATAAGTCAAGAGGTTTATCATTGATAGATTTAGAAAAATAATGTTCATATTGAAATTTAATGTTGAACTTTGTGATTCTAAGAAGATACATAAATCTGTGGTGTGGTTTACAGAAATATCACTAGTGTATGAACAGTGTTCTTACATGTCTGAAATAAGTAGTGTTGTTTCTATAGGTAGAGAACTGAAGCGTTATATGGACACAGTCTTGTGGTGGATTAGTGAGAGAGGAAGGATTCTGACCTAGGCAGTCTATCCCCCAGAAGACTCTAGCTAGATCATCTTCCCATGAGTGACTGGAGCCATACTCAGATTAACTCTCTAAGAGTAGATAATTAAAAAGCATTGAAATCAAGAGGTGCCAACTTAGTCATACTAGTTAAGCATCGTTTCATCTGTACATAGAGGGCACCTGTGGAGTCTTCTGTCCTCACAGTCTGTCTTCTATCTTCTGACTTGATGCATGTGGGGTTTGCCCTTTCCTGTGGGTTATTTACTGCCTCCTGTGTCATCCTGTGTTACTGTACTTTGTGTTACACTGACTTCAAATACATCTTCCTGATTCTTTTCTAAAAATTCCATCACACGTGTTTATTGTGTAAGTGTGTGGGCGGTATGTGTCAGGGTGAGGATCAGGACAGCTCCCTGGAGTCTGCTCATCTGGGTCCCAGAGACCAAGCTCAGGGCATGAGGCTTGGCAGCAAGCACCTGTAGCTGGTGGGCCATCGTAATCAATATAGATGTGTAACCCCTCCACACTTTGATGTATCAAAACAGAAAAACGACTGTATTTCGATATAATTTATGTACTACATAATATTCCCACTAAAAGTGGACAGCCCTCTGGATAGCAGAGTATATGTCATAATCAAGTTTAGAATAGTTTTCATCATCCCTAAAGACATTCCATATAGTTAGCAGTCACCTCCCGTTTCGGCCCAGACTCTTCCAGCAACTCTATTTTAGTTGTTTTGGCTTTCCCGCGTCAGTATGCTATATTGAAATTATGTAGTATTTTAAGTATATATAAGTATTTCACTACACATTATTAGTAAGCAGATTATCTCCTCCCCTGTATTTCTTGGCGATAATTGACAGTATTTACCCAGTGAATATTGTGTATGATAGCTGACAGTATTATTCACACTGTAAATGTTGTACATCTTTTTACCCAGACATCGCTCTCCTGACTTTTTACCGTATATGACCTAAAGATGTAAACACTACTTACTGTGTGAGTAGCCTATATAAGGGCCAGGTAGGTGCCTGAACAGGTAAAGGACTTTGCAGCCAAGCTCAGTGACATCTGTGTCTCAGGATGCTCATGGTGGAGAGAGCCAGCTCCGTCGTTGTCCTCCTCTCACCACATACACTGTAGCGTGTGTGTAGCCTCACACTCTCACTGGCAGTGAGGAGACATAGAGGGATGCATGGAGAGATGATAGGTAGGTGGGTAGGTAGGTAGATGGATGAATAGATAGATAGATAGATAGATAGATAGATAGATAGATAGATAGATAGATAGATGGGTACATGGGTAGATGGATAGATAGGTAGATGGATAGATACATAGATAAATAGGTGGGTGGATGGATAGAGGTGATAAAATTTAAAGGAAAAGGAAGACAGGGCTGCTGACTATCAAAACAACATCAAATGGTTTTCATTGTTTCTATCTGATAAGGTAGAAGGACACCGTAACACCCTCAGCAACGGGAAATCATGTGGCATCTTGCATGGGTGCTTCACCCACATGAACTCCTCTAGTGGAAAAGCAGTCACTCACACTTGAACTTTGAAAACATTAAGTAGTCTATATATTGGGTTTTAAATACACTTATGTTTTTAAAACCTGAACATTTGTGCAATAATAAATGCTAACTTCAGGTAAGAGTGAGCAAAGAGGGATCCAGAAGGGCTGTGTGCGGTGCTTTTGTTCACGTGTTTCAGTAGTATGTGCATGGATGATTCCTGGCGTCTGGACTCTGATGTGTGCCTGCAATGAAGTCGTTGTTAAAGAGACGCTGGTTGTAGGACTTTGGTTCAGAGGCTGTCCTGCATGTCCTGGTATGTTTCCTATGTTCATCCCGTCCCTTCCCTCCGTACCGTCCTCTGTCCTTCCTTCCTTCCTTCCTTCCTTCTTCCCGGAGAAAGAGAAGTTAGAGAGAGATGAGGGAACTGATGCAGTAAGCGTCTCCCATTACTAACATTGGTTCTTTCTTGCTTCTCCTAACTCACATGTCAGAGCTGTGGGGTCATCTCATTGTGGCCTCTCCATTTCCAGGTATCAGTGAGTGTGCCTTTGCTTTCTGGATGAACAGTTTAAGAACAATCATACTTGACCTCCTTCTTGTATTCCTTTTTGTGTTAGCTTAGGCTTAAAAATGGGTCATACAAATTAGTTCTTTCTAAGTGATGGAGTTAAGGTGCAGAGCAGAAAATAGGTTAGAAATGCCTGAAATCTGAGGGATGAAGAGCAGTGAACCAGGCCACGGACTACCTGGGAACTACTTTACAGTTGTCTTTGCTTTTACTAAAGTACTGGAAGTCTCTGTTCTAGTGGTATTTTTCTTTTTTAAAATCTTGCAATGGGTCCAGTAAGGTGACTGAACAAGTAAAGGTGCCTACCACACATGACAACCTGAGTGTTATTCCTGGGACCCACATGATAGAAAGAGAACAGCAACTCTCACAGGTGTTTTCTGCCTTCCGCATATGCTCAGTCGTTCCCACCACAGCCACCCTCGGGACAAGGTAAAAACTTGTAATAAATAGTAATTCTAGCTGCAGAATGGAGAGCAGAGTTAAGTAAGAACAATCAGAAGCAGAGAGAAACTGAGCAGCGTTTACAGTAATTTCTGCCACTAAAAGTGAGGGAGTGGGAGGCCACAGATAAGGAGCTTTAGACAGTAAACAGGAGAGCTACAAGTGGTTCAGTTGTCCTACACATGCTGGCTACTGTTACATAGGATCAGCTAGCTCAGGAAATTAAATCACGGGGGAAATAATTTATTTGAATGATAATAAAAATTAGTAAAGATGGAGGTGAGGAAGATTGGGGTTGAAGTTTCTATGGAAAAATCTAGTTGTATGGCCTATTAACTGGGTCCCAGGGGGGGCTGCAGCAACGGGCTTTACAGAATCGCTTTTCTGACACTGCCACTCAAGTGGGAACAGGCTAAAATCCAGCATTTGTCCCTCCAACCCCGCAAAAATCAGCATGACAAGTTTTACAGGGTGAGCAGGTTTGTCAAATTGTAACAGCCTTCGTTTGGTTGTCTGTTGACTGTGTGTGCAGCTGGTGTTGGCATAGGAAGACCAGCCTCCATACTAGGTTGGAGGGAAAGAGGAAACTGTGGAAACTGAAGGCTGATGGTAAAGCCCTGTCAGAAAAGTGAGAATGAGGCAGGCGGGAAGTGGATGAGTTGGGAAGTGAACCTTCCGTACGTATGCTGGCTGTTAAACAGTGGGGAGGAATAGAGAAGAAGCTGTCTGCTGGGAAAACCTCCACAGAGACAGGAGTGTGTTAGAGCCAAAGCTCAGCAGCCAGATAGGTGGTCTGGGATTTAAAGAGTTACACTGTCCACTAACAGGAAGAATGACGTTGGGACAGATGTCACACTTCTAGCTTTTCTGCACAGTAGAGAGGGAAGCAGTCTACTGTCCTCATGACATCAGACAGAATTGTCAGAAGGAATATAAGCACCTTGTAGGCCTCTTCTACTGTTTCCCTAATCCTCCTTCCTCCCGCTTGCTCAGTCGGCCACCATTCTGAAGAGGCTGTCACTGTCTTCCCAGCCTCTCAGGAATATTCTCATCCAACTGTAATTTTTATGCCAGCTCTGCTGTAACACACTTGTAATCTGTAAACCACCGTGCTATGCAAAAGATGACAGGGATGGGGCTGGAGAAGCAGTGCAACAGGGAAGAACTATTCTTCCAGAGGACCAAGGTTTGGTTCTCAGGAACCACACGACACTCATGACTCTCCAGGACTCCAGCCCCAGTGGATCCAGTGTGCGCCTCAGGCGCTGAGTGCATAGAGCACGGACGGAAACGCGTGCAGAATGCCCACGCGCATAAAGTAGAAGATGGTTTCAAGTTACTAGACACATTGGGTTTAGGGTACAACACTCAAGCACAGAACATCCATAATATTGGGCTTAGGGTTCAAACACACTTATCTTTATTTACTTTAAAGGTCTTTCTTTAAAAGCCTTATAAAGTTATGACAGTTTTAATGTTAAATGGTTAAGAAATACACAATTGCCACAATAAATATGAAATTTTATTGTGGAAGATGAGATTTGCTCATAGTTGGGACTGAGAAGTATTATGGTTTGTGTGTCACTGTGAGTTGTGTGTCACTGTGAGTTGTGTGTCACTGTGAGTTGTGTGTCACTGTGAGTTGTGTGTCACTGAGTTGTGTGTCACTGAGTTGTGTGTCACTGAGTTGTGTGTCACTGTGAGTTGGCGCAAAGTGGAAGATTCAGATCAACACCTATTGGATGCTGAGCTTCAGGAAGATCCTGATGAGGAAGTCCAACATCTGTTAAAAAAAAAAAAAAAAAAAGATTCAGATCAGGTGAGAAGTGCACGGCTGCAGCCCATGGTAAAGTAAGTTGGTGCCTGAGCTGTGCGCACTTGTCCACTCCTTAGGCTGAGTCCAGCAGGCCGTTTTCAGATTCAGTTGTCTCTTACAAGCAGTTAGGTTAGGGCGTGGCCTCTAGAGCACCAGAGGTAAGTGCCTTTCATTTCCCAGTTCCACAGGCATGCCACTTGCTTCCCCCCACTTCTGCCCAATTGTATATAAAATACTATTCAAGTGTACAACGCAGTTTGCATTGGATTCAAATTGGATTCATCATTATCACTTTTATATCGTGCTAAGAACTTTTAAAAGGCATTTTCTTACAGTTATCACTGACTTGGGGGTGGTATGTGGGCAACGCACAGCACTCATGTGGAAGTCAGAGGACAAGTTAAAGGATTAATTTTCTTCTTGCACTATGTGTATATCAAGGATCGAGGTCCGGCAGTCAGGCATGGTCGTGTATGTCTACCCACTTAACTGTCTCCTGGCCTAGAGATAAGAACTCTTGACATAAGATCTACCCTACGATAAATACAGTCTTGTTACCTTTAAGCACTGAACAGCAAGTTATGTCTCCTCTCATGTCTCCTGACACCTACCATCTACTCTCCAGTTCTGTGAATATTTTATATACTTCATGTAAATAAATCCTGGAACATTTGTCTTTATAACCAGTATTTCATTTAGCATAATGCCCTCCAGGCTTATCTGTTAGTACATATAACAGGATTTTTTTCCTGTAACAAGCTGCGTATTGCATCGTGTGTCTATTCCACATTTTCTTTAATAGCTATCTATATGTAGATATTTAGGTTTTTGTGTCTTAATGCTTCAGTGAACATGGAAATGTATATATGTCTTCAGCTCTTGATAGTATATATCATAGGAAGTGGGTTGCTGGATCATATATACTCTGCTTTTTTATTATTATTATTTTTGCGGAACCTCCATGCTGTTTTTCACAAGGAATGCTCCATTTTTCATTTCTCCCAAAGCTCAAGAGCTCTACTTTGTCCTCCTCTCCTCCACATCCTCTCCAGCTCCTGAACTAACAACACCTGTCCTAGTAGATAGAAGATGGTACTCATTGTTGTTAGGAGTCACCTAACATAATAATTGCATCTAGCATGTTAATGTTTCCAAAACATTCCCACATAATTCTGTCAATAAGATATAGAAGCCTACAGTAGAAATGTAATCTTTAGAAACTAGTGTTGAAAGAAGTTAAATATCACAGAAAAAGTCTATTATAGTATCAGTATATAGAAAGTTAATACTGCTACATAAATTCTACATTTCTTACATTCTGCACTTTTAATGTAGGACATTTTAAATTATATTAATGGCATTTCAAGTTCATATTTCTGCTTTTTAATGCTATAGGTATTTAAGACAACTAGTTGGGGAATCTGTGTCTCCATTTTAAAGGTAAAAGCCAAAAGTATTTAAGAACAATTAACTAGTCATCAAACAAGTGTAGTCTCCCCAACAGTGATATAAGGACTATCAGATGCCCAGGGACTGACCACCCCCTGCTCGCCAAAGGAGCTTCTCTGACATTTTAGTAGAAGAATAAAGTCATGCTAAATGCAGAAAATTTTCACACAATAGTCATTATAGTATGAAAACTCATTAAATAGAAGGCGGTTTGTCTAACACAATAGCATATTATTTTATCAAATGGTAAAAGTTTAGATAGTCCTATTTAAAAAAAAAAAAACAAAAAACAAAACAGATTTTGGCTGGATGTGGTAGCGCAGCAGCGGCAGGCAGGCAGGCAGGCAGGCAGGCAGATCTCTAGAAGTGCTAAGCCAGCCTGGTCTCCATACCTAGTTGCAAAATGACCTTGTCTCAAAAATTAAAGTTTTTCTTCTAGCTTAATGTAGCAGTCCTGGTCAGTGCTTAGATAAGAAGTGAAAATTGAATTAGAAAACTATTTACAGCAACATTACGTGTTTTAGACTCAACAAATCAAGAAGAACCTAATGCATGCTGGCATATCCACTAATCCCAGCACTCCTGGGCTGATGCAGGAGCCTCCGTGGTTTCCAGGTTAGACTGAGCTCTGTGGTTGAGAGAACAGGAAAGTCTCATAGGCATGGCCAACAGAACAGACTCAGGCAGCTGCAGCTCGCTTAAGAAAGCTTGTCTTGTAAACAGCCTCAGTGTCCCATGGCCAGCCAGTGACTGGGTAAAGAAAACACTGTGCAGGTACACAGTAGAATGCTGCTCTTCCCATAAGACAGGGTAAAGCCCTGTAACCAGCAGCAGACATGGTAGTAAATAAAATAAGGAAGGAGTAAAAAACCGCAAACCACTCAAGTGTGGATCTAAAAGTTAATCTCATAGCAGTTAGGAGTTGAGTGTTTAGAGGCTAGGGAGAGTTTGGTCTGTGGACACTGGATTGTTTGGATTAAGTTCTGGTGTTACACTATGGTGTTAGTGATACTAATTATGTAGTGCATATTTCAAAAAGCTAGAAGAAAGCACTTTATAAATACCTGAAGGAATGCTCTTCATGCTGATTTAAACATCGCATTCTGTACGTGAATAAAACAGCACAGGGTACCCTATAAACAGGGTTTCTAGATATCAGTTAAGAATAACAAAACTACCAAGAACTATAAAATATAATTGCAGAGAATAATTTTGGTTTGGTTTGGTTTTGAGCCTGCATGTGTGTGTGTTGCTGGCTTGGATATCCAGGCTGACGTCAGGCTTGCTCTCTTCCTGCTGAGTCTCCTGTGCTGGGAGTGCACGTGGGCCCCGCACCTGCTGACAAGTAAGACACGGCAGGGACTGGGCTGCTCTATGCTTTGGTCAGCTTTTGCTCGATAGACAAGGGTTTTTCATGAATTGTTAACGTGTGGATGTTTTTGTAAAGTGCAAAGGGGATTGTTTTTCCTTCTTGACCCCAAGTATTAACTGCTTATTTAACAATGAAATATTTTGTATGAATGAAGTGTTTTCTTCCAACAAATTAACTTGGATTCTTATGGGAAGAAAATCTTTCTATTAATTTTAGTGCACTCTAATCATAATCTTACGTTTTGGTAGAACCTGATAAAATTCTTTTGAAACTACAACACATAACAGCCAAGGCAACTATAACGGTGAGCTGAAGGAAGTGTTTTATATGGTATCTTGATTAAGGTAATTAAAACACAATAGAATTGGGATAATAATAAATGTAGATGAATGAAATAGGGAAAGTGTCTCTTAGTGTGACATCTTGAGAAAATAAGTCACATGTTTTAGTATCTTAACTAAATTGAAAAGGCAGAAAAATCTAAAATTTACTGTATGATTTCCTTTTCTTTTCTTTTTTTTTTTTTTTTTTGGATGTACTTACTGGTTTTTTAAAAAAGAATTTAGGTGGGGAAGATCATATTTTCATGGGAAAAATATCAAATTATTACATTGTACTGTGATTTTTAAACCAAGTACAGGTTTAGAAATGGATTGTTTTAAGAATTGCTACCTACCTCAGAAAGTTGTCCAGTGTGAGGAGGGCCCTGAGTTGCATAACTGCAGAGGGGCTGGGTAGAGCAGACTTCCTTCTTCAGATCCACTGTGAGGGAGGGAGACTGCTCATGAATATTCTTAAGAATTAGGAGGGTTTGTTGGGTCGGTGCCTTTGCTTTATCTATTTTCAGACATAGCTGTGGGTTTTTCATTTCTCCTGTGCTGTATGTGGTAAGCCCAAAAATGTTAGAATGGTGATCCCCTCAGAGTTGCAGTGCACACCAAGCTTCAAGCATCTTGTTAGCTTTTACCGCTGCTTCGGCCTGCATTTGGACCTGGCTAAATGGTAATGTCCAGAGGGAGGTTGTATAGTGCACTCTAGCAAGTCAGGACAGAGGAGGAGAGTTGAAAACTTGGGTGATAACTATTGATTCTAAGTGTGATTACAATTAACATAGTCAACTTTTAAAACCCTTAGTAACAAGTTTTCCTTTCTTAAAAACACGTTAAACCATATGATTATACATATTGTATTTATAAATCTCTAATAAAGAGCCATTTTTATATCTTATTACATTGTACTTAAATTCTTATTGATTCGTACAATTTTTGTTCAAGTGACAAGGGTTTTCTTGGCTTTATCATTTGAATGCTTTTGTATCATGCTACAGAGATCACTTTCCATTCTTACATCAGCCCATGGCCTCAAGTAGTGAGTACTCGAGAATGATGAAAATGTTTTGTACAACCAAGTCTTTTCCCCCATGTATTAAGTGCAGTGCGGCTGTAACCACACAGTACTCTTGTTCTTAGTCCCTGGAAGGAGGCATTCTCTTTAATGCAGCGCAGACTAACAGAGCAGATTGTCGCTCTCCTTGTACTTGCAGGTATTTTTATTAACCAGCGTCTTGTCTTTTTTAGGTATCTAGTAGATAGTCGGTGGTTCAAACAGTGGAAAAAATATGTTGGCTTTGACAGCTGGGACAAATACCAGATGGGAGATCAAAATGTCTATCCTGGACCCATCGATAACTCTGGACTTCTCAAAGGTATTATTTTCTTCAGTGAAGTTGTAAATGTGTTAAGTGTAATGAATAAGTGTCCATGGGTATACTAATGGAGAAAGTTAATGTAGATAAGCTGGTAGTTAGCAATTCGTTGTAAGTATGGTAGGTAGCACACCTGAATTCCTTGGATAAAACGGGAGAATCCCTACTGTAAGTCTGCCTTGAATACATAATGAGACTCTTTCCAAAAAAAAAAAAAAAAAGCTGGGGTTGGGGAGAAAAAGATAGTTATCTGCAGGTCACTCTGTAATTGTTTGGTATGTATATGACATATTACCCCTTCATATTTATGATGTGATTATGATTTAGAATTGAAGTGTTAAAATGAAGCATGTAAATTAGCAAGCACTATTTTTGGTTTGGGGAAATGTTCTCGCACATGCTGTTTTTCTTAATGGAGATAGGACATTTTCAGAGTTAGTGATCACCAGTATACGTTCACATTCTTGACTTTTGCACTGTCCTTCTTCAACCTTCCCCACTTGCCGGAACTCCTCCAGCTCCTACATTTAAAGAGAGGGAGCCGTCCATCCCAGCATCACACTGTGACCCAGTGGGATCAGGGATGAGACAGACCATAGAGCTGAATAACTGAAGCTCTAACCTCCATCCACCTCCATCCATGATCCACAGTGGGACATCCGCCTGCACCACCATGTGTAACACAGTGATATAGTTTACAATTATGTTTTAAAGGATTATATAACCACGAGATGTCTCCATTTAAGAGAAAGACAATAAAGAATGTGTATTTAACTTCCTAGGTTTGAGTTTGGTTAGCCTCTAAGTTCCATTCGTGGCCAAGTTGCTTAATGTTTCACTTCATGTGGAGCACTGAATGGACCAGGCTAGTTCTGATGTCTAAGAGCTGATCACAGAGGCCAATAGTACCCGGTTGGCTGCTGTAACAGAAGACTCTGAGGTTGAGGCTTTTCTGCCAGGACAGACAGTAAGAAACAAGGCACATTCCAGCATCTTGGCTTGCTGGTGACAGTGGCAGGACTGGTTTCTGTCTAAGCTCCGTATGTAGACACACACTGGTGTGGTTTGCATGCCGAGAAGTGAAGAACAAAGGACAGTGAGGAAGACACTGGCTTTAGTTGCCACAGCCTGTGAATTAGATGTTGCAGAACTGGACGGTTGTTCCCCACAGTCACGGAATAGACTAAGCCTATATCCATGTGCTTACCTGAAGACTAGTTTCTGTTGTGTCACTCAGGGGCTACTGGGGGCAGCTTAGTTTTGACAGGGAAAGATAAAAATAAGAGCTGTGCTACACCTAGCACAGCTCCGCAAGATGAAGGAATGCTCAGACCAGAAAGTTTTCTACAGAAGGAGCAAGAAGAGTAGAGTATGCCTCTGACCTGTGGTTTGTAAGTTGAATATTAAAGAGGAAGAGATTATAGAATCCTGGACAAAATTTAAAATAAGAAATAAACAAGCCCTTGTAGTTGATGATATCCATGCAAAGGACAGAAAAGATACATCCATAGAAAGACTGAAAGATTCTGAGAATCTCTAGCCCGACTAATGGGTACATCTGAAGGACATTTAACTAAGTGGCCCGCATTCTACGTCATAAAACCTGTCTCAGTAGTTAGAAGCATTCACATCAAAGTATATTCACATACAATGAAAGAATAAAACCTGCTTTTAAGAAAACATTGAGCCCAGTGGGAAAAAAAATAGGCAAGAAATTTGAACAAATCTTTACCCTGACTTTTTCAGAAGAGGGGCTGGTCAAGTCGCAGAGGAGTAAGTTGTTAGTGTGTGCAGATGAGGACTTGAGTCTGAGCCTCATGTAAACAGCCAGACATGCTGGTGCACACCCACCATCTCTGTGCTGTAGACCAGGAGACCTGAGCTCGCTGGCCTGCCAGTCTACTCTGCTAAGTCTTAAATGAGTAAGAACATCCTAGTGTAGCCTTCCCTCTATATACATGCACATGCAACTCCACACACATGAATATACCCATACAATTTGTGCATCCACATGGTACCATGCCAAAGAAGAAAATAGTTTTCCAGAAGAGTAGGTATAAGTGTTCACCTTTATTAGTATAAAAGAAATGGGGAGTGTAGAGGCTGAAGACCTGGCTCAGCAGATGACAGTTTGTGCTTCTCTTTCAAAGGACCCAAGTCAGTCTGCAGCACCAGCATTGTCAGCTTACAGCTGCCTCCGACTTGACTTAGCTCAGGGGTATTGGGTGCCTCGCCTTATGGTACAGACACACAAACATATGCATTCATACATACATACCACACTACATATGTATAATTTAATTAAAACTTAAGAGAATCACTGTTGACACTTGCTGACTAGCATGGACAACAAATTTGAAGTGAAACATCTGTCAGCCATAGTACCCAGGCACGGTATGCGAGGTAATTACTAAGAGACCATGAAGAAGTAAAGCAGTTGTCCATAAGGAAAGTTCCACCTGATTGTTCACATAGTGTAATCCATAATAGAAAAACGTGCCAGCAACCCAAATGCCAGTCAATATCTAAATGGATAAGCATATGATAGTATGTTCATATAATGAAACCCTATTAGCACTTAAAAATGAATAAATTGCTGATAAAGTATCTATAGATCTCAAAATATAATAGTATAAGTGAAGCCAAACAAAAAGAGAATGTATTGTTTTATGTACATTTATAGGTGATGTAGATTTGTTTACAGTAACAAAAGACAGGTAATATTTTCATAAAATTCTAGGAAGTACAAATTAATCCATTGTAAAACATAAATAATGATTACTGTAACCATAGAATCTTGACAGGCAGAGAGGAGGTTCCAGAGCCACAGGGGAACTTTTGGAGTGGTAGATGAGTTGTCATTTCACACTTGTGTAGCTAGGACAGAGCTTACCTCTGCTTTGCCCATAGGCTTGTGGCAGGAGACACAGGTTCCTTTGCCCCTGCACCATGGGACGACCCTGCAAGCAAGTGCAATAAAAGAGAACAGGAGCTGTAGAGAAAAATACCAGGATCTGAGATGTAGAGAACTAGCAGAAGAGTAAGATGGTCTGAGAAGGTCCTGGCAGCTGGAACACGTAGACACTGTGTTACACTTGTATTGCACAAGCAGGATCATACCCTAGGAAATTGTCTCTCTTACACAGTACAGAAGAACCAGGAAGTGGAATTTTCTGGCTATACTACAACCGATCCTTGAGAACAAAATTCATTTGCACATTCAGACCAGAGGTGCTTTTTTGACTGTGGAGCCATGTTTGAAAGGCCTGAGTGAGCTCGTTAATATCATCTAGCCCATGCTTGACACGTGAGAGGCCAGCATACGGGACTGTGAAGGTGAAACGTGAGCCTCCATTCTGGTTCATCATGCAAGGGACAGTAGGGCTGTCTTCATAGATATGTACAACCGAGACTTAAGAATTTGTGATTCCAGTGTGTGCTGTCCTGTAGAAGGATGTGGCTCTAACTGTTAGCTCATTACAGCCACTGGAACCTCTGCAAGTGTAACCTAATAAATTTTCTCCTCTGTTAAAAAATTTACCAATTGTGTAATTTAGGTAAATATAGTTTATTTTCAACAGTTACATCTCATTAGACACAGAAGTGATAAACGGTAATCCCTTCTCTTTAATTTGAAAGGTGTTCTCTACACACACATACACACACACACACACACACACACACAAAGTAGTTATTTCATTCTGTCTACTCAGTATATTATTGTGTGAATTCTGTCACATAGACTGTTTACCTAAACTTAGATATATAGAAAATAACACATGAGTCTTGAGTTTTAAATTCTTCCAAAGTTTTCTTCAGGTTATATTGTACTATATGACAAAGCACATGGAATTAGAATGTATGCATTCATGTTTGAATTCAGTCTCTGCAAATGTGTGTTTATTGAAGCTTGGGTAACTTATCTCTTGGTCTACTTGCTAGTGAAAATGGAACTATCTAATTCTTACTGTTACTCTGAAAAAATAAACGTTGAATAAAATCCAAGGATTTTACCCCTCCTCTTTTTTCCTTCCTTCCAAGCTCAGTTGGCCTTTGAACAGAATATACTATGTAGCCAATGGCCTTCGTCTCCACCTTCCAAGTGCTGGGGAGTTAAGGTGTGCACCACCACCATGCCCAGCTAATAGCAAGGTTTTCTAGACTGTAATGCTCCATCCATTGCTCTTGACTTTGTATGATTACCCTAGGCAAGTTACAGTCAAGACACCCATCCTGCAAGGCTGTTTAGAGAATTCACAATAGTGTGTCTGTCATAGTTACCTGCTGTGCGAAGTCTCATGGTATGGCTTGCTTACTTAGCATATGTCATTTTCTTTGATCCTCAGAGTTTCTAACAATGCATTCCAAATTGTATTTGCTGACAATTTAAAAATTACAATCACAGTTAAAGAGGCTATGTTTAAAATTCATACTCAGGGCTGGTCAAACAGCTTAGATAGTAAAGGCACCAAGACTGAGGACATGAATTCAGCCATTAGGGTCCATGTGGTTGAAGCAGAGTGCCAACTCCCACAAGTTGTCCTGTGACCTCCCTCCACATGTGTGCCATAACACATATGTGTATGTGCTACATGACATACATACGTGTATGGCATACATACGTGTATGTGCTACGCATACACAATAAGTGTAATCATTTTTAACTAGTGCTTGTTTTACTTCTATTGAAGAAAATGTAAAATTCAGACATTGCCAGCTTTTGTTTCTATATAAATAAAACATATCTTTCCCAAACTTCAGAAATCCACAGATGAATTCTAAAAGAATAATATTCTATTACTCTCTTGAGCTTTTTTTTCTGTAGTAGTAATGTATTGAAAACAGTGTTCCTTCCTTTGATGATTAAAATCAACTCGGGGCAAGAAAATTACCTTTAGGTTAGTTGAGCTAGTTTTCTTTCAGTACTTTGGAACCTCAAATGACCAATTAATAAATGAGTCCCAGAATGGGACAGTGACATTGTTCTGACTCAGGAAATTATTCCTAAGTTTCTGCCCTGAATTATACAAAAGTTGTGAATTTAGCTTAGACATTTTAAAGCATCTCAGAACTAAAGTCACTTCTGTGCTGCTACCACTGCTTAGCTTCAGGGACGGCTCCAGATGGTGGGTCTCCTGGAATCATGTAGATGCTTTGCAGAATAACGTTTTAAAGACCTTTATCACGGTTTCCAAGGTCCCATATATTAGAGTCATTTACTATGTTGTTAATTTGATATCAGCTTGTAGCAAGTCTGTACTAAATCTTGGGAGATTGAGGCAGGAGGATTACAAATTCTTGTCTAGCCTGGACCTCATCACAGACCCTGTCCTAAACAAAAGAAGTTACTGACTTACTCAGGAACTTCCTACACTTAATTATCTAACGTAAGAAGGGCTCCCTCTGGATCACGGATACTCACATATTTGAGGAACCTCTTCTGTTGGTATCTTAGCTAGTATTAATGTGTTAGCATTTTAGGAATCTAAGAAAATCCTTTGTAAGTTTTCAGGCAACAGTTTATATTGAAATATGTTGATTTGAACCTTCTTGGAGATTTTTTCAGAGTTCATTATTGTAAATACCTCAGACTGTGTTCACAAGTCTCAGTATTTATGTCGTGTGCAGCCATGCATGTGGGCTGAGAGCTGAGTGCTGTGCTGTCCTGCTCTGTGCTGAGTTTATTTCTCCCCCTGTAGATGGCGACGCGCAGTCACTTAAGGAGCACCTTATTGATGAGTTGGATTACATACTCTTGCCAACTGAGGGCTGGAATAAACTTGTCAGCTGGTACACACTGATGGAGGGCCAGGAGCCAATAGCAAGAAAGGTATGTTTGAGAAGTACCTGAGTATAAATGTATTTCTGTTGAGTAGCTCATATCAGTAATTCAATGAATTCTCAACCCTTCTTAACTTACACTGGGAGAAAAGCCAGAAAATCTTTCCTATACACTGGATTCTTATAACAGCTGACCACAAACACAGGAACTCACCTGCATTTTCACCATTCTAAGGATGTAACAATGCATGTGATTAGCTGATAAACACAGCATTAATGTCATCTTTATTGTGCAGTTGAGGACATAAGAACAAAATACATACACTGCTTTTTTTTCCTAAGACAATTAAAAAAAATAAACTAAAAGTTGAAGTTGTTTTGGAACATAAAATATTTTTTAAAATGAAAATGTAATCTCTTTCAGTGTTTTTTGATGTTTTACAATTATAATTTAGAGAAATGAACATTTTTTTTGGAATAAAATGGGTATTACTCCTGTAAAATGCAAAATTTCAAGCTAAATGAGGTAACCATATATATCTATTGAATAATTTATTCTGGTTTATATAATATAGGTCTTTTTTTTCTTTTGTCAATTTTGGAGAATTGAATGCTCTGACCTGTTGAAAGACAGCCTATACCCATGAAATGGCGCTGGAAGAAAACTTCATTTAAAAAAATTTTTTTAACAATTTCCTATATAATATGTTGTGAGTATCTTTACCCTGCTGTCCTCTCTCTCGTCCCCCGGAACTCACTTGTTACAGGAAATACATTGGTTACATTTCCTTACCAGCACATTCCAGTATCTTTGTAGCACATTGGATGCTGCAGACTTCAGTGTGAGGCTAGACCTACCAAGCAACTTGTTGACATGTAAACATCCTTAGTCTTTCTAAAAAGATGGACTGAAGTGTGGTTTTTGAAAACTATGGAAATGAAAGAGCAAGGAAAAAGAATCAAACGTTCACACAGAGCGAAGAAAAGTTTGAGAAGTCTGTCATACATTTGTTCTTAATAAAGTGAAATTTGTTTTGAAAAATGCAAATTTTCAACATGTAAATTTGAAGTGTTAATATACATGAAGTTGTTTGGATGCATCTTGGTTAGAGATGTGTCATTCCTCCACATTAAATGAGTAGGTCTCAGGACGTCCTGCATCTTTACCCATCCAGAGAGAAGTTGCTTTAAGAAATATACACTAACTTCTTAGAGTCCGATGTCAAGCTCTGAATTTTATCAGTCTGGTTACATTAACAAATCTATGATACATAAACAAAGTAATTACGTATTGGGGACTCAGTCTTCGAAGTATTTCAACTTCATTGTCAGGCGCTCGGCCTTAAAAACAGACTGCCCAGAAAGCAGGGTAATAATGAGAGAGGCAGTGTGGCCAAACTAGAAAAGTAACAGTAGAGAGGGGCTCCTTTGGAGTCCAGCTAACTGTGATGTTAGACGTAGTAACAATTGAAAAGTTGTACAAGACTATTCAACAAGACCCCAACACTTGTGAAACTAATAAGCAATGTACTGCACTTTACATTTCAGTGTCGTGCTAACCAGTGAAAAGTGAATCTTGAAACCAGTTGGTGTCAGTAGAAAATATACAATGTAGAATTTACAGCAAAGACCTTTAAAGTCTTTAAAATTCACAGTTGTACTTGGTGTGGCGACTAAGTCTAATGTGCATCCGCGTCACTGAAATCTCAGGGAGAGGAGTGGAGCAGATAGAGGACTGCCTGACGGACGGGGGCAGAGAGAGAGAGAGAGAGAGAGAGAGAGAGAGAGAGAGAGAGAGAGAGAGAGAGAGAGAGAGAGAGAGACCACAGCTAGTCTGTTTCAGGCTGCCTCAGACTGAAGAAATATAAACACATCAAAAGTTCACAAGACAGCAAGTTACTCCTCAGTAGGGCTAGGATACATTGTCCTCAAAAAAACATAAATCAAAGAAATGGTTTCCCAGCAGGGACAGCGGAAGCCAGGAAACAGTGTACTACCCTCAGTAGACAACAGGACAAGAACTGTGGCCCAAGGAAAGGAGAGGAAGAGAAAAAGACCTTAAATTCTTTATCCTCCTCTCTGTTTTCCTGATGCTAATTCCCTGGTTTTAGGATACCTGGCCTGTTCTACTCCTGCTGTGATATATTTTAAGATTAGCTTACACACAACCCTGCAGGTTAAATCTTGGGTGTATTTTTTTTTTTCTCCCTTCCCCACTCTGTGCTGTGCATAGCAAGGATATGCAGATACTCTAGGAAGAAGCCTACCGGGACAGAAGTGTGGATATCAGTTCTAAATGAGTCTTGAGATGATGGAAGCCACAGCCCAGGGCTTGATAGGAACTTCATGAGAATTCTCACCCCAGACGAGCATAGCTTAAATCTACAGGTTTTTACCCTCAGAAATGATGTGGGGTGCTATCATGTAGTGCTAGGTGGCTCATACTAGTTAAGTTTTCTGGGTACTGTAATATTAACATAGCAAGAACTATGGCTTTGGCTACACAGTGAGCAGAAGGTATAAAACATGAGTATCAATAAAAACCTAAGCGGCCTTAAGCAGACTGAGGAGAATTTGGGGTTGAGGAGAATACTTAAAGGAAAAGTAGGGAAGCCTTGGAAACTAGAGGGATATAACCTTTGCAAATGTCTCTACTGTAAACTGAAAGATTAAAAACACTGTGTCATGAATTTAGTGATTTGCCAAAGTAGTGTTCAACATCTACTTGTATTGCCTAGAGTCCTTGTATAAGGATAATAAGCTAAAGATGGAATCTTAACTATAACAGAGCAATAATTTACTAGCTGTTAAAACCAAAGTGTGGCCTGTAACCTTACCATGGGAAAGTCAGAGATATGTCTCACAGAAACATTTGACAAAGTCCATTAGACATTAGGATGCCATACTTAATGACAGTCACTGAGACACTGGTAAAATATCCGGGGTCATCAAACTCCCAAAATAACAAAAGAAATTATCCAGTGTATTTCCAAGTCCCTAGTTAGGATTAAGCTAGAAATTTATAATGAAGAGATATTTGATAACCCCCAACTACCAGCGGAGAGACAAAAATCATGATTTAAACTAAATGATAATAAAAATACAATTTAAGAAATGGTTAAAAAGCCCAGTCTGCCTCCCAAGTACTGAACATTGAAATCTGTGGTGGAGTGGGGCTGGCTTCAGCTCCTTGCTGACACTCTGTCCATTCCTACAAAGGGAAAGAAAAGCAGTGCACACTCACTGTGGGGGTGTTTACAGGTAAATACAGATGTCGAGAGGAAGGAAACGGCAGCAGTCTTTTTCGACTTAAGAAGTGGAAATTTAATTTTAGTAGAGCAATATTGTAATGTAGACATCAGTAAAGTAAAATGTAAGTACAGTCGTGTAGTCCTGCTCAGCTGTGGAGGCCCAGGCCCACATTTGTTGGTAGCAGTAATGTTTGGTACCTAGTTTTTTTTTTTTTTTTTTTTTTTTTTTTTTTGGTTTTTCAAGACAGGATTTCTTTGTATAGCCCTGGCTGTCCTGGCACTCACTTTGTAGACCAGGCTGGCCTTGAACTCAGAAATCCACCTGCCTCTGCCTCCCGAGTGCTGGGATTAAAGGCGAGCGCCACCACGCCCGGCTGGTACCTAGTTTTTTAATTATTAATTAGCTACAAGAAAGTTATAAAAATTCCATATATTGTTGTATCCTTTAAACTCAGCATCATTCTGTGTAAGAGATTTAAAGTATCTTAGTTGTGTCAAAATTTAAGTTTTACACTATGAATTAAGCCTATTAAAATATGAGATAGGTAGTCTGTTAGACTGTTTTAAAGATTTGTAACATAATTAAGAGAACATATCCAAGGAATTAAATTCATGTTGGATTATACAGAAAACTTCAGATAAACTCTTTTATAACCGTGAGTTGAAACAGTTTTTCCTGAACGTGAAAGAGGAGTTTGTAATTCCTGTGTCGAGTTTGATATGAGGCTGCTAGTCTGCGTAAGTCATTGGAGCCTCCCTTTGCCATATCTGTCTAATGTATCATGTATCAGGCCAATTACTATTTTCAGAAACAGTGTTCATGACTGAAATCCTACAGTTAACCTTTAGAAGAGCAAAAGGAAATACCCGTCTTTACAAGGTGAAACTAAGATGAAGTGTTTTATCATTGTCTGCTTTACTTACTCGCATGCTTGCCTACTCCTTTACTTGCGTGTGTGTTGTCGTAGACTTACTAAGTACACATCTGAAGGTCAGACAGAGCCAGCTTAGAATGACATGGATGGATCTACTACAGGGCCAGGGCTGTCATTTTAAAAGCCGTTTTAACAGAAATAGTAGTAACAGACCTCGTAGATACAGTTACATAAAGCACAAAAGTACTTACAGATACATGTACGTTTTCTATCTCAGCATTGTACATGAATTGTATCGAGAAAGCTTGTGTACAGTCATTTTGATTAAACGAGTAAGTTTATTGTGACATACCAAAATATTAACAGATTAGTAGAATGCCTTTCTAAACTGTTAATGTTCTAAATTATGATTATACTTGCTAACTTTATTTCCTTGGCTATCTGTAGTTTTTTCTTAAGCTTTGTTAAAGAGATGTGTTACTATGAGAATGCATTATATTGATGGAATTCATACTAATTTGTTTCTTTTTTTTTTTAAGGTGGTAGAACAGGGTATGTTTGTAAAGCACTGCAAAGTAGAAGTCTACCTCACAGAACTGAAGCTCTGTGAGAACGGGAACATGAACAATGTTGTAACTCGGAGGTTTAGCAAAGCTGACACAATAGGTAATGGAGGCTCCCGTCCCAGATGACCACTGCCTTAGATGTTCAGTTGTGATTCTTGGTCGTAGGCTACTGTGGTGTTAACGTTTTGAGAGGCTATTCATAAGCATGGTAGCATCTCAGCTTCCTTGTATACGTGTCTTAGCTTACTAGCTTGTTTCTCACTATGTTTATTAAATGAACTTAATGTTTGTGCCACTTTTAATTTAAGAAAACCAAATACATTTTAAAATTAGCATTTGAAAAGTTGCATGCCATATTTATAACAACAAAATATAAATTTTAATCAAAACTTGGTAAAGTATGGAGAAGGAAAAGCCAGGTGATATTTCCTTCACTGCAGGTAAGTAGCTGAGGCCGCAGGCTTGGTGTTATTATATCATATTGAGGGTTTGTCTGTGAATAAGTTGAAAAACAGTCAAGCTCTCAGTAGACCTACTTCTCTGTAGCCATTAAAAAAATGTACAAATACTGACAGTGAATTTAAAAAATTAAACTTTGTAATTGCACATGTTAATTTGTATGCTAATAACTGTGAAAAGTTCATATGTATATGTGATATAAATAGATTTTATTTGTCCCCATTAGCCTGTCTTCTCCTATTACCTTTATAATGCACAGTGCTAACAAATAAGAACACATTGATCTTCAAATAAAGTATTTATTGTATTTATTAAAAAAATAGTAATAACAGTGATCTCATTGGAAAATACAAGCCAGTAAGAGACTGTACTCACAGTTATAAGAAGAAATACTCTAAGGCAACTGGACCAGTTTAGCAAAGTAGTAATAGTAAATTGCCATGAACTTGTGTGACGTCCAGCCCCAGGTGCTCGTTCAGGTGTGGCGTCCCCAGCATGAGCTGTCTGCTGAGTTAGCCCTCGCTCCAGTCACACAGCCGCTGGGGACCTGCAGGGTGTTCTGGCCACTGTGGCACTCAGAGGCATGTCACTGGCTGGGTCAGGCTGCTGGAAACTTTGTCCCCAGCACCTGCCTACCACCTCTTGGCTCTGGGAAAGCCAGCTAGAGATCAATAGCCAAGTGGAATATAGGTAAGCTACATTTTAAGTAATCATAAAATCTATAGCAATTTATAAATCTTTATTTTAACAAAAATGTTATAGAAAATCTGAGTCCATCAGAAACTTTTGTTTAGGCGATTATTTTACTTACAAACTCCAGAAATCAACTGATTTTAATTTCTACATTGAAAACAACCATTAGGAAATTTTTACTTGACATACTAAATAAAATTTACAGAGGATAATTTTGTAAATATCAGAGAGCTTGATCTGACACAGCTTTTAACTCAAATACTTTAGATATCGTAACGCTATTTAAGGGTACAGACATTGAATAGGTGTCATAAAATTATAAATGAACTGAGTTTTTGTATAACTTGAAATTTCTTACTCTATTAAATGGATGCTTTCCAAATTGCTTAGAATTAGAATAATATGGAAAACATGGATATATATACTTTCCCCTGTGGTCTTTTTAAAAACTTGATTGAAACTGATGTTTTAAAAGCTTTACTAAATTGTCTACCCAAAATTAGAAAATTAAATTTCCATTTTTGTGTTGCTGCTAAATTAATAAAGCACTCTGCTCTCAGCTTGTACTGCCCATATGACTTATAGTAAAATAACAACAAAAGACTAAAATAGTTTGACATCTTGGGCTGAAATCCTTGTCCTTGATGGTTACCTTCTGAGTTGTTGTGTTGGCCCTGAGGTGTCCACTTGGAGGGAAAACTCAACATTATATACTTGAGGCCAACGGCTAAGGACATAATTTGTTGTAAGGTTTCCTAAAAATTCTTTATTAATAAAAATTAATAATTTATCTAATTTCCTGGCTTAAAATATTTTACTACTGTTCTACCCAACACTTTTACTTATGTTTGCTAACAGTCTTAATCATATGTAAAGTTAAGCTTTGTTCCCCTGCCGGCAAGTCTTCTATTTGATGATCTTCCCTGCCTCGGTAATTAACTACCTTCTCCTGCGGTCACCCAAGTAAAAACCTCGGGTGCACTGGGCCAGCGATGTGGCTCGCAGGGAAAGTTGTGCTTGCAGCCACACTGACAGGCTCTGCTCATCCCCAGAGCTTCCAGGGTAGAAGGAGAGAACCAACCGAGTCAAGTTGTGTTCTGCCCACAGTGCCCGTGCATGCCCATGCCCCCGCACACGCAAATAAGGAAACACACATAAGTGTATCAGTTGTCTTCCTGTCTAAAAAGAAATCTTTAAGGAAAAAAAATGTGATATTTGGATGTATTTTTACCATCTCACACATAACCTCAGCAGAAAGTGTTTATTTCAGTGTGAGATAGTCTTCAGTTGATTTCATTGTGAATACGAACATTTTTCTATTGTTGGTATTTCCTTCCCATAGTTTAGTTTCTAACTCCTCCATAGTCTTAGAAATACATTGATTTTATATTGTGTTAAAAGTTTACCCTGTGGAACAAATTATAATTTAGTGTTAGACAATTTAATTCTTCCCTCTTACAATCTTAAAATTCCTCAAATAATCATGTCAGTGTTAAAATGATCATTCCCCCTAACAGCACATAGAAATGCTTAAGACAAAGCTTTTAAAATGTTTTCTTACATATTTATCTGTTTTTTGCTATTTTAATCCTTATTTTAATAAATTTATAATGTTTAGTCTTGTAAGAGTTTAGCTCTGTACTGTACTTACATATCTTCCCTCCTTAAATCTCAGATACGATTGAGAAGGAAATAAGAAAAATCTTCAATATTCCAGATGAGAAGGAGGCCAGACTGTGGAACAAGTATATGAGCAACACATTTGAACCACTGAATAAGCCAGACAGCACCATCCAGGATGCCGGCCTATACCAAGGACAGGTATTCATTCATTAGCAATCATGTTTTTAAGATTTATTTTGTTTTATGTGTATGTGTGAGTACCTGCATGTATGTCTGTACCACATACATGCCTGGTGCCCATGGAGACCTGAAGGCAGCGTTGGATTCCTTGGACCTGGAGTCACCCATGGATGTAAGCCAACTGGGTGCTGGGAACTGAACTTAGGTGCTCTGCAAGAACAGCAAGTGTTCCTAAAAGCTGAGCCATCTCTCCATCAGTGATGCTTATTTTAGATGCAACTTTTTGCAGTGAAAGCCTTTGTGGGTGTCGTGTAGTGTATGGTCGGTTCTGTCTCACGCTAGCTCTTTCTAACTCTTCTCCAGCCTCCTTGGTCAATAACAGCAATTGCTAATTTCCTTCTGGCACTTGGAAGCACTCTATTTCTTAAGAGTGTTTTCAGTAACAACAGCTAGTGTTGTAAGATCAGCAGATTTCCTATAAAGGATCAAATAGTGGTTTTCTCTCTACTGGGCATACATGATAAGGTCTCTGTTGCAGTTGTAACTCTCCCATACTAACAGTATAAAAGTAGCCGTCTGTGATGCATACACCCGCATTACAGTTACCTAACGGAGCTGTAGGCTATGTGAACCTAGTTTGCCCATCCCTCTTGGCTCTATCAGCTCCCAATTTCTTCATCTTCCCTTATGATATAATTTTTAAAAATCACTATATTGAGAATGTAGGGTATTTAATGACAGTGAGGAACTGGTCCTACCTTATAGCGATCTCTTTATTTCTGTTCCCGTCCCAGCACTTACCTTTCAGGCTCAGCATATCAGCTACCTCTAGTTTCTTCCATAGTCCAGAGTCCTCCTTTACCAGAACTGATTCTGAAATACAAATCCAGTTATTTGCCTTTCAGAGGTCGTTTCTGCGTCCTGAGGGATTCTGAAGTGCAGACCCCTTAGCCAGCATGCGGGTCCTAGTTGAGCTTCTTGTCTGCTGTCCATCTGTAGATTATTCTTGTCTTTTGGTTACCATAGGGTTCCTACAGTATGCTTTTAAATGCATTATCATCTGCCTGGTGTACCATTCTTCCCACTTCCCTGCATCTATCCAGGAAAATGTGTGAACCATTCCAATGGTCATGGTAGCCATCTCATCCCATTCTGTAGGTGCATAAAATCACGTTAATTTACCCTTCAGAGTCTAACCCAGGGGTCATAGTGCCTCTTCAGCTGTCCCTCTTTTTCTCAATATCCATTGATCTTACTTTAAAGAATTTTTCCCTTAATTTCTCTATTACTAGTATTTTTAAAAATATACTTAGACTATAAGGTTCATGCTTTGATTAGTTTGTTTTTTTTAGTAGCTAGTACCTAACAGAGTGACTGGTGATTTAGTGTGTAGATGGCTTTCTTTACCGGCTTATTTGAAAATTATTATCAACATCAGTAATGTGATAGAGTTATAAAAAAAAACTCAGAGAAAGTAAGATAAATTAACTGTTAGTAAATGCCTGCTATATGTCAAGTTCTACTAAGCTAGCAAGGAGCGAGTCCAGTGTGCCAGGTGTTTGCTATGCAAGCGTAAGGACCTGAGTTTGATCCCTAGCACTGGAGCGATGGAGACAAGCAAAGTCCAGGTTCCAGTGAGACCCCACGTCCAAAAACAAGATGAATCACTCCTGAAGAGTGACACCTGGCATTGCCCTCTGGCCACACATGCATGTACACACATACGAGCACACCTGAACGCATACAATTAAAATCTTTCAAAGAATGAAAGAAATGGTGCTATTAGCCATATACCTCTCTCCAGAATCGCAAAAACTTCAAAGCAACGATTTTCAAACTCATTTCAGCCATTATATTCTTAAGTGAAATTACAAAATTCAGTACACACAGTAGGAAAGTTCCTGATGGAAGATCAAATCAGACCTAGTCCATCTCCTCACTGCTAAGTTCCCTTCATCCCCACCAGACACAAACCCATGCTCTGATTACCTACCATCTGTTGGTACTTGAAGGAAGCATGCTGTTTGAAATGATGCAGAACTCATTCACTCAATGTTTTAATAGCCTTATCTAATGGATGTTATTTTCCCAGACATAGAGAAAATGTGCTCTTAGAAAGTGAAAGAATTTGATGTTCTTCATAAATAAACATTTGTCAAATTGAAGACTAGACTTGATGAGAGAATTAAGCTAGTTTAATGAGATTAAATATTTGTGGCAACTTCTGTTCATTTGGGAGGAGGTATGATTCAAAGAATATACCCTAAAGTTTTCAGAATAAAAGTATTGTGCATGTAATGTGAATACAGAGACCAGAGAAGAATATCAGTGTCATCTTCTCTATGTTCACCTCATTCTCTTGAACCAGGAGCTCAGTATTTTGAGTTCCCAAAATATACTTTTCTCATCCCAATACCCAGCTCCTTGTGCTGGGGTCTAGGCACATACAGTCCTGCCCAGTCTTATTTTGTGCATGCCGAGCATTTGAAATCAGAGCACACAAGCACTCCTACTCACTGAGCTGTCTCCTAACCCACACTGTATTCTGCCCACTCCACTCTTACTGTAGGTAAAGCACCTTCATAAAAAGACAGACAGAATGGGATTTGAGAAATGGCTCAGTGCTGCGGAGCGCACACTGTTCTTGCAGAAGGACCTGAGCTTGGTTCTCAGGACCCACATTGGTGACTCACAGCCATCTGTAATTCCAGGTTCAAAGGATTCCAAGCCTCTTTGGGCCTCTTCAGGTTCCCGGACTCATGTGTACATATCAGTACATATACACAAAAATGTACATTACTTAAAAATAAACAGGTAAAAGAAAGTAAGAGAGAAAGAATATTGATTTTTTTTCCCCTGTCTCCCTTTAAGTTTTGGATTTTTCAAAAATTTTAACTAAGCAAAAGTACTCAAAAACTGATACATTTATATAAAGGAGTGAATTTAATTATTTCTTGTGGCTTATTAATACTATATGACTATAAAATATGGAGTTTAAGTAAAAGTGCTGTTAGATATTGAAATGTTGCTAAACAATAGTAAATGCTAACTGGGAGTTTCTAATGGCTGAAATTCTTTTGTTTTATACCTGATTTAACTCCTCTAAATGATCATAATATTTATGTATATACAGATATAGTTGATAATATGTCACTGTAGTTGCAAGTTGTAGTAAAGATAATCTTAAGCTGTGAGTTACTCAAATCCTACTTAATAAGCCTTGTAAAGCGCACGCTTGCACGCTGAGATGAGAGTTAGAGAGTTCAGACTGTGCGTAATTGGTAGGCAGAAGAGGAGAGAGATCAGGGGTCGGTGCCTGGGGCACTTACTCTTTGAGAGCCACACACACCGCAGAAAGCTTTGCGAGTATGAAATGCGTTAGTTAAAGACAACTTTAGAATTTATACATCTATACCCGTTTCATTTTATCTGTTGTGTTTTATGACTAGCGTCAACAAGCCCATTTATAAATGGTTTTGAAGCACACAGTCACCAATGAATATTGCTGTAGTATGCACAGTACTTTGTGAACTGTAACTATAAGAAAAAGTTAATGAACTAAATATGTAGGATATGTCCGAGTTTGTAGTTAACGACATTTCAGTTTATGTTTATTGGTTTGCATTATAGTTTTAGATTTTTAGTTCCTTGCTAGTAATATCACAAACTTCTTTTAAGTATTTTTAAATGTTTTCTTCCTTACCTAGACTGACCCTTCAGGAACTACAGAAGGGCTTCTTTATTCATCTAGAATGTAAAAGGAAAGAGCTGGGGATGGTTTAAAGTAGCTGTGTTTGGCATAGATTCTATATTGACGGAGATGTTTTTTGTCTACCTGACACACGCTGCAGCAGGGAACTTGAGTGCTCATAATTTTATTATGAGATTCTTAATGTGCCTATCAGTTGTATAGTAAAAGATTTCATAATGTAAGGCTGGCAAGATGGCTCAGTGGGTAAAGGCTCTTGCTGCCAAGTCTGACTCTTTGAGGTTCATGTACACTAATGGAGGGAGAGAAATGACTCCTGCAAATTGTCCTCTCATCTTCTTCAAGGCACATGTATGCCCATATATCATGGGTGCCTAAACACATTGGCATCTATGCACACTACAGATAAATACATAAATGTAATAAAAACAGTTCCAAAACAAGATTTCAGAATTCATATAAATAATATAAGTGAACACTAACTTCAAAGCCCAAAATAAATTATAAGTAATGTATAGTTCAGAATTATTTTTGCCACAGTTTCTCAGTATTTGCATGATAATAATTAAATTATCATATAGCCAGTGATAGGGCATTGTTTAATTGTATATTATATTTTACAAGTATAAGTACAATTTAAAAGAATACACTTCAAACTGAAACAACGTTTATTCTATTATTTGGCTTATACTTTCTTAAAGTTATAGAACCAGTGATATTTTCCCCTTTTTTCTTCTTCACTATCAATGCTGACTTATTTCGGAGCATTTTGTCTTGTGTCCTTTAAATAATCGGTTGCTGTAGTCCTTACCCACTTGTCTCCTGAAGCTGTTCTGCCTTCATAGCTGTGCCAAACACCCTTTGTTGTGTCGTGTTTGCAGGTGTTAGTGATAGAGCAAAAAAATGAAGATGGAACGTGGCCCAGGGGTCCCTCTACTCCTAAGTAAGTGCTCCTCCTTGTGGTTTATTGCATGATGTTGGGTCTCATTCAGATGCTGAAGTCCAAATTATAGCAAAACCTAACTGAATTGCAACAATACATACATTCTTCATCTTTTATAGTTCACTCTTGGAGACATCTTCTAAGTTTATACTTACACTTAGATTAATATGTTACAGATTTCAAGCCTTCAAGGTCAAATAGCTTTTAGACTAAGTTACAGTGTAAATCAATGTTGCGTGGTCTAATGTAGTCAGACCCTTAAGCACTCTGTAACGTTATCTTGGGTATTTTTGTGATGTATACCTGTTTTTTAAATGCTTCTTTATGAAAGGCAGTCTGGGGCGAGAGTAGTGTTTTTATTATTCAAATGTTTTAGAGTTTAAATAAATGAAGATAATATCTAGAATATTAAGAGTGCTCTTGATGGTAAACAAAAGAAGAGTTGAAAATGTTAAGATATGCATTATCAAAAACCCTTGATCCTGTCTGTATTTCAGTACATAAACTTCAGCTCTCCGAGAGGTCACCCATGCCTCTGTAGTTGTGATATCTCTGTAGTGTAAAGGGCGTGTACACTTACACGATGGCTCTTCTGCAGACACTGTGCTCAGTGAGAGGAGTGAGAGCTGTGGACAGCTAGCTTCATAGCCGTTCAGCCTTAGCTTACTGTCAGGCAACTGGAGGACATTTAATTGTCCATAACTCTGAATTTCAGGTTCTCTGATGAGGGATTGGAGATCTGAATTTTGAAAGACTTTGAAATAATGATTTGTAATTAAATGAGTAATTTATTATGTGCTGATAATAGCAAATCTGTAAGAGAGAATGGACTTGCTACTTGACTGCAAATTTTCTTCTAAAGAAAATGGCACCTTCAGGAAGAGGTTCTATCTTTTTTATCTTAGGTGAAGTTTTGTTGTTGTTATTGTTGTTCAGATATCTTGTGAGTTGCTTCCTAAATATATTAACTACTTAGAGATATATATTGCTCAGTACTCTGCTTAGTTGAACATAATAAAGGATATAATTTAGAATAAAACTAGAAGTTTTAATAGGAAGAGTTAAAAGCATGTGAGTTGAATCATGGATATCTTAAGAGATAGAAAATCGGAAGTTACACACTTATAAATATTCATTTTAGTGCTTAATCAAAATCATATTTATTTTTCTCAATTAGGTTTATATTGTCATATTTTTACTGAATCTTTAAACAATTTTAAAGTAATAAAATTGTCTGATATTCAGATATCATGAGCTCTAAGGCTTGAAAAACCTTTTCTGTATAAATTTACTGAGTTCTCCTGGCTGTTTTCCTCTTATCATTTCCTCTTTTTAAAATCAAGAGATTGCCTATGCTGACCTTGAACTCAGGAGCTCACGTAATTCTCTTATGTCAGTTTCCAAATTAGGTGGGGGCTACACTCTAAAGACCACATTCAGTCCAGATCAGTTTTCCATAATTATCATCATCTGTTCATATAACTAAAGTATTTGTATTATGTCAGAGTAGAAAACAGTTTCTCAGTACCTAATATACCATACTCATGTAATAAATCCTAATATACCATACTCATGTAATAAATCCTGATGGATGAAGATGTAATAATGGAGAGGCAGGGAAGTACAGTAGAGTATCTGTTAGTTCAGTAAGGATGCTAACAAAAATTTGAGTACTGCTTAATGTAAGAAATAATGCTTCACTGTAATGTATTGTCAAATGATATTGGTCAGAATATAAAATGCTTAATATTGCACTTGTGTATGAAAGGATTCTTAGAAAGCTAACAAAGGAAAATTCTCCTAGCTTAAGAAACCTTATGTAGCCAAAATCAGTAGTAGTACACAGTATATTTCCTTGTGAAATATGAACACATTTCAATTAAGACAAAAGATAGATAAATTCACTATTGGCACATACTGTGAAAGGGCCTTGTAACACTAGTGACCAAATATCTCGATAGAAAGAGCACACCAATGGTCGTTCAATGCCAGAGGATCACCAATGGTTGATCAGTGCCAAAAAATCAGCCCTGAAAACATATATACAAGTAACATATGAGCTGTTTGCATATACATATATATACACATAATAATTAATGATGAAGCTGTGACTCTGAAGGAAGATAGGGGGTACATGACAAGGTTGAAGGAGAAAAGAGAAGGGAGAAATGTTGTAATTACATGATAATCCAAGGGAAGATAAATAAATCATCTAGATGTGCAGCCTGCTGAGAGCTGGAGAAACTGAGCACATTGGCATATTATAAGTCAGTAGGCCTTTTCTGTGCCCGGGCCAGCGGTCTTTTCTTGGTAGGATAACTGATTGAGATTTTCAGTTTTATGGATCATATGATCTGCAACTTTGCTGATGGGGCATGCAAGCACCCTTAGCATTGTTACCACAAAGTTGTATTTGTATTACAGTAATTTTTTATTTATATATAAACAAAAGGCTAGAATTTATTTTATGATCCATACTAATACTAAACCATGTAGAAAATAGATTAACAAAAATGGTTAAGGATGCAAAAATGTATCTGGTAGATAACTGAATTAGTACAAAAGTAAGTAAAAGACCTCTAATGCCACACCACCCAGAAAACGGGGGTGGAGGGGGACAGAGGAGCCATAAAGCAAAAAAGGCAACTGGCCTGGAAGAAATGGGTGAGCTCGGAAAGACCATTTTAAGTCAGGGCAGTCGGTGGTTTAAAACATGAGGATATTATTCTTCCTAGAGTGTGCTGGGGTCTGGTTTTGTTTTATACTCTGTGTGCTGTTTAGAGGCAGGGCTTAGGGTTTCTACTGGTAAAGTACCATCACCTGAAGCAGCAGAGGAGGAGCTCAGAAAGGAGGCGGGGCCAGGAGCTGGAGAGATGCCATGGTTCACTGATGCTCGAGGCTCGCTCAGCCTTCCTGCTTAGACTGTCTTGTGACCGCCTGCCCTAGTCCACATCAGTCCTGAGTCAAAGCAATGTAACACAGTTTGACTATAGGCAGGCTCTACCAGGCCCATTTTGATCATTATTGAAATGGTTCGCATTTGTGTTAAATCATTTATTTTTAAGTGGCACTTGAAGAGAAGAAATGTTAAATAATATAAATATTAAGGAGAAAACATCATTTTGCTTAAAACAGCTAAAATATGCATTTTAGTTAGCATGAAAAGCAACCCAAAAATGTTAGAAATCTAAAAATGTAAGAACCCCTCAAATGTGATTTAAAATTTCATTCTAAATATCAACATACAATTTGATGTTTTAATGTGTATGTGTGTGTGTGTATACATATGTATAATAAATTTAAAATGTTCCATGTTTATTAGTTGCTTTAGAACTTAGATGTATAATCCATGTTTTGAGTATACACTGTCTTATACTTCACAAAAACCAGTCTTTTCCAGTTTTACCTGTAAAAGTTTCCTCCCAAATTTCTACTGTGTTGATTGTGTCTGCTTTTCAAAGACCCTAGTGTTAGAGAAGGAGCTGTTGTAAGTGCACGGGTGGTTAAGCTGTGTTTCAAATAAGAAACTGTAAGGTAAGATAACTGTGGGAGCCCTGCGGTTCCTAAAAGGAAAAGCACAGCAGTGCAACCAAGCTAGAAAGCACTCTTCCTGAGCTGTGGCTTCGAGGGTGCAAGCACATGTGACTATATTTGCCATTATAATTGTTTCTGTATTGCTTCATTTAGGTAAAACTATTTCAAAATGCCTTCAGTCATTATTAAAATTTATATAGCAGAGAAACCTAGATTGTTTTTCTGAACTAGTAAAAATTCTTCTTTGTGAAAATAACATCATAATTTAATACATTCATTTTTATTATTAAAAATCCTGACAAAAACGTGAGAAGGTATTTAGAGGGAAGAAGTTGGAATGTGATGGTTCTGTGCCTCACGGATAAATAAACATCAGAGGGGGTCATCAACAAACCGTGTGTGACTGAAAGGTAAACTGTGCCATAACTCTTTTGTTTTACATTGTGAGTGATTTGCTGCATGCTTGTATGTGTGTCACATGGGTGCCTGGTACATGCAGAGGTCAGAAGAGGGCATTGCACAGAATGCCCTTGGGACAGAAGTTAAGCAAGGTTGTGAAGCCCTCTACACGACTGAGTGCTCTCAGCTGCTGAGCCCGCCTTCCGTGACAGTAGCTCTTACCACTGCGTTGTCTCTCTGTTCCTTATGGTGTTCTGATGAACAGAATTCTGAAACTACAGCATAGACTTAATCTAACATTGCAGTGTTTTCATATTTCTGCTAGGAAAGAAGAGACACTCGAGGTAACACAAGTGCTTATCTCCTTGTTGGAATACTTAATAAGCCTGGAGGTGACTAGTAATTGTCTCTGCTTCTCTGCCACTGTATAAAGTACTTCCTTGAACATTTAAGACAAGAAGCCGCATTGTATAACCAGAAGGATAAAAGAACATAGAAGTACATAGAAGTAACTGGGCTAAAGTCTTTTGAAGTGCATGCTGGGAAACTCAGCCCACAAAGTGCGTGCTTGACTCTATCAGTCACTGTGCTGAGACCTCTGCATGGTTGCCTTTTCCTTCTTCCCATTGCTCAGACTTGTAACGTGTAAGACAAGGGAACAGCCAACCCAAAACCTGGTTGGATATAAATTCACAAAGGAAGCCGAGCTTGAGTATAAGAACTGTGGATCTGGATAATAAATTGTCTCAAGTCTTGTAGGTGATACACAGCAAAAGGAAGGTAGAAGCAATCACAAAGTAAATATATTTAATACTTGAAGAAATTTAAATTTTCCTTTAAGTACTTGTTTTAGAAGAATCGGTAGAAATAATAAGTTTGTCTTATTTTTGGTTTTTCTAGCTTTGTCATTAGATTTCATAAAGTTAGAATGATTGTTTTACTCTGTCAGAACAATTACCTCCATTTTAGCTGCTCATTAGTGTGGTGTTAGTTTTTAATATATGTTAAATATTTAGTTAATTTAACAAGAACAAGTTGACAAGTTGTGTTTTCCTTTTGAAGTAAGAATGTAGGCTTAGTATTGAATTGCATTCATTTAATTAGAACACCATATTGGGCCTAAAATCCAGATACTACAGACATGGGACTGTTGAGGTTTAGTTTCCTCTGAAATTGGCATCTGACCTTTCTGACTTTTAAAGAGATAAATACACTGTCTTATATTACATGTAGCCTACACTGGCCAGAATTAGTTTACTGCTAGGCAAATGGCTTGTCCCTATGTAGTATTCCAAACATTTCCTTTGTTCTCTGTAGAAAAACCATTGGGACATGGACAGGGTAATTTTCAGATTAGGTCATAGTGAAAGCCACGTGACACTGATCACCTCAGAAGACTGACTGACTTATAAATAACATGGCATTAACTCAAAAGTCGAGCTAGAAAGGGCTGTGTTCAAGGCCAGCCTGGTCTACAAAGTGAGTTCCAGGACAGCCAGGGCTACACAGAGAAACCCTGTCTCGAAAAAAACAGAGAGAGAGAGAGAGAGAGAGAGAGAGAGAGAGAGAGAGAGAGAGAGAGAGAGAGAGAGAGAGAGGGAGGGAGAAGAAGAGAAGAGAGGAGAGGAGAGAAAGAAAGAAGAGAAAGAAAAGAAAAGGCTATGTGAAATCTGGTTTAGAAGTCTAAATCAATGCATGAGCTGTGTTCATTTATCAATAGTTCTTTAACAGCAAACTTCAACTTTATCTGTAGCCAACATCTGTCCTTTTTGCTGTAATTTCCTTGATCTTTATTTAAGGACAACCTTTACCTGTGTTTTGTATCAGTGCGTCCTAGACTTTGCTGCTTCTCTTACTGATTGATCTTGCCTATGCGTATAGTGCCTGTCACACTGTCCATGTAGGAGGCCCTAGTTTATCTCTGCTCCTTCTCTAGTGTCACTTTCTTACAAATACAGAAAACCCCACCACATTAGGAAACAAGGCATCAGTTTCTCCCAAGTCCCTTTTGGGCTTTTGTTTTGGTGGTCTACCATCACTCCTTGCCTGTCTTCTAGACATGTAGCTGTTTCCAAAGCTATCCTTAACTACCATTCACGACTTAATAAAATCCTGTTTCTCTTTTGGGGAAATCATTCACATTGAGTCTCTGAGACCCTTCCTGGCTTCACCGAGTCTCTGCAGTGCGCTCCTTGTATCTCTGCACGTCTTAGTAATCCTCAGACTTATGTGACGTTCTTGTTTCATTCATAGTAGGCGCTCAGAGACAAGATGGTTCAGTGCCGAGCCTTTCTATAAAGGAAGGAAAGCAAGCTGATACCGTCAGTAGTAGTAGGACTTACAGCATCACCAACATCCCTGGTTTTCCTGCTGTCATGCAGGACACTACATCTACTTGAATCAGATAGTTTGTTCTCTGTTTTGCATGCCTAAATCTCTATGCTCCCTGCACCAGGCGGGCACCGTCAGGCTTCTGATTCCTCAGCTTTGCTTACCTAAGTCGCCCATCTCCCTGACTCCACCCGGGAATGGTGAGTGCTAAGCATTGCTGCTGTGTCCTATTGTTTCTAGCCACCCAAGAGTTTCTTTTATGTGAATGTTATGAGTTTGTCGTAATTAAAATTAAGTGTAAAATATTTATGAATATCAATATTGAACAATTATATTTTAACATCAGAACATATTCATAAAGTTAACTATTTTAAAATGAAGACACTCAGAGTAGCATTAAAACACTTTTGCAAAACTTTTTATTTGTATTCTTTTTTCATATAGTATATTCTGATTACACCTTCCCTCCTCTAATCCCCCGACCCTCCTCCCCACCTCCCCATACACTCAGTGCCCTCCCTTCCTTTCCTTATAAAACAAGTAGACAAGCAAACAAAAGAAAAATGTGTAAGAACCACACAAGACACTTATATTGGAAACCATAATATGCAAACAAAAGATTAATAAGACAAAAAAAATGTCAAAACAGCAGTATGAGACAAAGAGTTACAAAAACACCATTACGTTCATCTTGTGTTAGCCATCTGCTACTGGGCATGGTGCCCACCCTGGGGGAGGCATCCTTAATATTCTCAGTGAGAATGTTAAGTATCATAAGTGTCAGACAGCTGACTTGTCAGAGTTCTGTGTGCAGTTACTGACACACTGTCTGGCAGAGTCCATGCAGACAGGTAGTAGGAAAGGGAAGCACTTTGCAGGTAAAACAGACTTAACACAAGATTCATTGCGATATGGAAATCTGAAGGATAATCAATGACTCGTAATCTGACACTAAGATCTATATTTAACTATGCTTTTGATCATTTGAAAAATATTCACTAACTTATACAAGCCTTCAGAACACTGGTGTTTTATAATACAATGCTCTTGTGAACTCACACTTTAAAAAATTAGTTTTATGGGAGAAGTTTGAAATTACCAACATTATGGTTGGGAAGTCAGCATTATTAGGTATCTTGCTTGAACGTTCAGACTTTGTCACTACTAGTTAGTATTTTCGTTTATTTTCTTTGGAGTACTAAGCCGCTTCTGCCTGTTTTTGAGAGAATGTCCTGTAGGTACACTTGTCTGAGGAACCACAGGCAGTCATTGATGCAGAAGTAGAATGGGTGAGGCCTACTAACTAGTTCACACTTGGGTTCACACCCGCTGTGCAGCCTCAGCATGCAGCACATCTGCTTTATGCTTTATGCTTCCAGTTTGTCAGACAGTATTTAAAGGAAGTGCTGTGGGCGGAGAGAAGGCTCAGTAGTACATACTGTTCTTCCAGAGGGCCTGAGTTAGAGTCCGTCCCAGCACCCGCTTCAGGCAACCCTCAGTTGATTAGAATCCATTTCCAAGGGATCAATAGCTCTGGCTTCTGCTACTTCAGGGACCTGCACTTGGGTGCACACATATCCAAATACCTACACCCCAGTAAAGGTCATTTTCAAGTGCTTTTTTGGTATTTTTAATGGGGTCAAGGAAGATAAACTTGTCAAACTGTGTTTTTTCTTTTTAACATACTGACATATTTCCACAGGTTTCCAAGATCAAATCTCCCAAGCCTTCAGTCTGTACCCATGGCCCCGAGTCATCTCTCTTTTCATAGTACCAGTCGAACTATTTCTTCATTGAATCTCATCCCTTTCCCACTCAGGATTGTCCCAATCTTTGTCACACCCACTCCCATCTTCCAGATCTTTTCTCATGCGTGCCACAATGTCTGTTGTGAAGTGTTAGGAACAAGGTTCAGAGTGTAAAGACTGCAGTATGGTGGTGTGTTCTAACTCTTCCCATGTGCCAGGAGTTTGATCAACATTGACTTTGAATATCAATCCAGAAAAAGCTATCAAATAACATTCTGTTGTCTCACGTCATATGCCACACCAGTATGTTGGGTCTTCATGCACACTGCTCTGAGAACTCCCTCTGAGACACAAGCGTGTTGTCCTTGCGTGCTCCACTTTGTTAACCCCACCCTTTATTGAGTCCCCTCTGCTGCCTTGATGGTTTCCTGTTCTATACTCTGTTCACCACTGTGTTTCTCTCTCCGCCTCGTAAGTAATCTGACTAGAATGCAAATCTGATTACATTGATGGTCCTCATTAAAATTTGTAATGGTCCACCAGTTAGGTGACATTTTGATCCCTTCATAGGGCGTAAAAGGCTCCTTATTATCATCCCTGTCTTAGCTCCTCCTCTTCTTACCACCATATACCTATGTCAGCCAGGGACAATTTACTATTAGTTCTCTAAACAAAATTGTGTCTACAATCCCACACATTTACATATGCTGTTTTCTTCCTACTTTGAATACTCCTAATTCCTGCATCATTTTTCCAGTTGCTTCCTGTACACCTACAGAAATTCTCATTAGAAGTTATTAAAGCACCTAGTGGTCTACATCTATTTTACTAGATCACAAGCTTGAGGTCAGGGGTTCTATCTTATATTCTCAGATGCACTAAAAACAAAGCATACAGTAGTCATTTGATTAGTGTTATGCGTTCAACTACTCATCAAGAGGAAAATCTCTGAACAGGCAAGAAATGTCTACATATGTCTCCACTCAAATGGAGACCATAAAATAGAAGGGAATTTTGGAACATAGTACTGAACTAAGTTTTGAAAATTAATATATTCAATTCATTGCTGCAACTCATACTCTAATCCCATTAGATTTTTTTCCCTACATAAAAATGTTTAACAAGTGGCCAGTATAGTGGTATGCACCCTCAGTCCCTGGCTTGGGGCAGCAGACAGGTGGATTCTGAGATCGAGGCCAGCCAGGTCAAGGCTACATACTGAAACCCTATCTCAGAAAGCAAACAAACAAAAGACTTTATCAAAGGCAAAGATTTCTGTTTATTAATATTGGAAAAGCACTAGCTAAAATGTTAATGGCATTAAAGCTTTAAAATGTTTTCTCTACTGTATTTTCTCTTAAAACTCAGCAGACAGTATATTCTATTTTAGCTTAGCACAGTAAAATATTATTCTGTGAAGGGTCTCCTGTTGGAAAGGCACCTAACATAATCCATCAATAGGCGATTTTCAGTGAGAAGAATCTTCTTCACAAAGAAAGGCAATTTTTACTAGTATTTTTTTAATGTTTGCACTTTAATTTTTTTCTTATATTTAAGAAATTTCATTGCCTGCCATTTATTTCATGTAATATATGTTTGTAGAAAGACTAAATATAAATTTTGTAGATTATATTGTCCTGCCTATTTGGCACCCGAGTGGAGGAGATTCAGAGTCTGTCTGTTCCTTTGGGCCTTGTTTAGGACAGTCACCAGCTAGATTTACATAGCAAATAGGAATAGTTTACAGAACTCAAGGAAAACTGAGTCCTCAGACACCTTTATGTATTTTAGTTATCTGTTTGAAATACATTTATTGATTTTTTTCTGTCTTTAAATTACACTTCCTATCTGAAGGCCATTCATGTTAGAGATTAACACCCTCACCACAGGAGGTTTCTGAATTAATGAAGTGTCATGTATCATGTATCATGTAATCAAGTAGATAGATGTTCTTGAGTTTTTCTGGAGACAGTTTTGCCCAAACACTGTTTCTTGGGATTATGTTTGGAGTTCTCCGTTGCTCTTTCCAAGTGACCTCGGGATTTATGAGTCAGTGACATTGTCTGAGGCTTGGCTGGGTCAGCATTGTGTGTATCTACAGTACCCTGGTACCCACAAAGGAAGTAAATAGCCTCACCCCTGTACCTGCACAGATGCTAGCTGTAAAGTGCTAGGAACTGTTACCCTGAGAAGTGGTATGTTGAGTTAGTAGATTTATAAGAGTAGCAGCAAGTTTTATAATTTCATTTGAAAAAGTTCCCTTTATAGCATTATATTTCAAAGGAAAAATACATTAAAAATTAAAAACCAAATGATACTATAATTAGTTTGACCATAAAATCTGTTTTCCAGTATTCATTTACTATAAACATTGTCATCTGTTTCTTTTCTTTATTTCATAATTTCATAAATTTTCATTTTTTATCTAATTTGACATTTTCATATTTTTAAAGGTCCCCAGGTGCATCCAATTTTTCAACTTTACCAAAGATCTCTCCTTCATCTCTATCAAATAATTATAACAACATCAACAACAGAAAGTAAGCGCTGAATCTTAACCCTCTTTGTTTAATTGGTTGGCAAGACAATCTCTCTTATCCAAAGTTAGGGGAAAAGTCCTGGGGAATCAAAATTTGCTTTCCTTTAAATTGCTGATAGTTCTTTCAAGAGTCACTTTACAAGAAATAAAACACTTTTCAAAAACTACTTGACTTAATAAAGAATAATACAATAGCTGACTGAAAAAAAAATGAATTTTCATTTTAGAAATTTTCATTTTAAATTTTAGAATCTTGTATTCTAAAATTTAGATTTTAACTGTTGAAATTTCTATAGGATTTTCTTACTGCTCAAAGACAAATACAGCTCTCCTGTGTCGCCTTAGTCCAGTCAGTCACCCATAATAAAGGGTGTGACACTGAGGCTTACCCGGAGAGCAGACCATGGGGAAGCACTTTTTAAATATTAAAAAGGTTTTTTCCATGTTAAGTGATACTTAGAATTATGCAGTTTGTGAAAATATGTGGTTGGCTTCATTGTATTTTAAAAGGTTGAAAGTCACGTGGACCTTCCCGTACCATGTGAACTGTATGTACCATGTGAACTGTATGTACCATGTGAACTGTATGTACACTGAACTCAGGTTCTCAGGCTTGCTTGTATGCTAAACAGTTGACATGCTGAGCCATTTTACTGGCAAAAACATGGCATTTTCATTTTACTGGGAAAAAGAAAAAAAATTTTAATTGTGATTTGCCCAACCCAGTGTGAGAACTTCTGTCCAAAAAGTCCACCCGTCTTTATTAGTGGGTGTGATGTATGCCCTGTGGTCACATGTTACTTTAACACTTCAGATGGCTTAACTCGTTAGTACACTTCTCAAATGGCATCACATTTATAAATTTGAAAACACTAAAGCAGTTTGTGAAGTACTCATAAATGAAGCAGTAATTCTGCTTGCCATCCTAACCTCCCTGTTAACATTCTTAGGTTTTTTAGGAACTTGGTAAGTAAGGTGCTTCTGACATGTCTGGGTTTCAAGTAGATGATAGTAGCTAAGATGGCTTTAACGGGGAGACTACTGAGGAGGGTTAGATGGGACATAGTAGAAACTCAGCCATGTGAACAGCACAGTCCTCCAAAGTGCGCATGCAGGCCAGTGGCTCAGCGACCCAGAGCCCCTGGAAAGGAGCTCCAGACTGCAGTCTTCTGCATGGCTTCTCTGTAGAACTTCCAATCCAAGATTAATCAAGCATTTAAAGAAGGGAAAGAAATAAAAACAGAAAATCTTTTTTTTTTATGGATAAACATCACATTTGTAAAGGTAAGACATTTTCTGAATCAGAAAACTAAATAATATAAATGGGTAATAAAAGGAATTGAGTGTAAGTATTTTACATTGTCAAACTTCCCACTAATTAATGTTGTAAACTAAAACCATAAAAATGAAACTATAAAATCTGTTCCTGTAAGGCTTTTTCTGAGTGGCTGGAGTATTGACACACCTTTTTAGTGATGTTTCCCAACTCAAGCAATCTTAAAACATAACTTCATTTCATAATTCACAAAAAAAAAATTCACTATTAGCATTGCACTGCCATGCAGTAGAGAAGCATGGGCAGTGTGTCTCTTCAGGTGCTGTGTTGATTTCCCTCCATGTAAACATTCAGACCAGCACAAACGACTGTCCAACCCGGCTTAGGTTTTCTTTGGATTTTAATTCATCAAAATTACTTTCTGTAGGGGATAAAATTTTGTTTATACCAGTTGCAGATGGTTTCCACGTTTACTATAAAATAAGTAAATTTCAGGTGTCCTGTGCCCTTATACTTGTTTTAGCAGGATACAGTGGTATTTACTAACAGACTGTATATTGGCTAGAGTCATTGTGTGGGTGTATGTGGTCTCTTGTTTTTCTGCTTTTGTCTTAATTTTTTTTCCTTCATAAAATAAAAGTATCCTAGTGTACTCTAGTCTCAGAACCTCGGAAAGAAGAAACTCCTGAGGGAACTGGAGGACCTGTGACAGAGGCTACTTCCTGAGCCTCTGGGGACCTTTGTGAGCTGAAAAGGAAGTGGGGTGCATCATTTACCTTTCTGAGTGACAAACAGAATTTAGAGGTGTGTGTGTGTGTGTGTGTGTGTCTGTGTGTTGTAATTTGAATTAATATACTTAGTGACTATTTTACATAAGGCTATCTCTTGATTTTCATTTGAGTTGAAATAAGTAGGAGCCAAAGACTTTGAGATAGAAATGGTGCAGTTTCAGTAAGAGTAGGGTGACAAGATAGTGACCGCTCTAGGTTATGTCCAGTTTTACAACTTGATATATGTGTCTACAGATTTAAATTGTATGTTAGAATCTATAGTTAAACTGCAGATATGTTATATAGGAAGAACAGCAGATAAGATTGTATAAAACATTTACAAGTCCAGAAATAAAACTGCTATTGTAAATGTGATAAAGAACACATGCACTTATTTAATTTTTAAAATCTTTTTTATGTAAAATATTGTGAAGCATCTGTTTTTAGAGTGCACTTCACTTACCCTATACAGCAGTGTCACCTCTTAGACGATAAAATATCTCTACCTTTATTTTAACTTATAAATGATTTTTAAATCTGCCAATTTTTTAAACTGTTAGATGGTTTTATTACCTTATTTTTCTACACTACTGTATTTGATATATTGCTAACATTGTTACTCAAGGTATTTTAATGATCTACTGTTTAGACTTTAACACTCCGTGTCAAAGTAGGTGTTTTGTTAATTTTATTCAATCTCCTTTGAAATGAAATGATGCCCTGTATGAGATTACGTCATAGCAGTAATTGTAGATTTTATAGACATCTAGGACTTGTCATCTGTTTTTGCTAAATATCCTGGTTGAACACATTTTCATTAATTGCAGAGTAAGCTTGGTCATATGTTTACAATGTCAAACAGTAATACTGATTGAAAATTCAATCTGAAAGTTATATTAAGAAGTCAGATTCCATTTAAAACTTTGCATTTTCATGTATTAAAGAGAGTTTACAATACAGAGTTATTTAACACAGTTTACTTGTTTTTTTGTTTTTTTGTTTGTTTGTTTTGTTTTGTTCTTGAGACAGGGTTTCTTTGTGTAGCCCTGGCTGTCCTGGAACTTGCTCTGTAGTCCAGGCTGGCCTCAAACTCAGAGATCTTTCTGACCCTGCCTCCTGAATGCTGGGATTAGAGACATGCGCCAACACTGCCCAGCCTAACACAATATACTTTTAAAACTCCTATTAATATTTTTGTAAATTGAATTTTCCAAAGTAGCATATGCTTCAGAGATGATGAGTCGCTTCTCAGCATGAGCAAAGAGAAAGAAAGCGCGCGGCTCGGAGGACAGAGCTTTTTAAGTCCCTGTATGGCAGCTGTTAGCTTCTGTACTTTCCCTGACAAGCTTTAATGTGGAATATAAATCAGAAGAGGGTACAAGCTAAGTGTTTGGAATTCATTGGCTTTCAGTATCATCTTTGATCAGATAGACTGTCTTCATCTTTGAATATTTAAGCCAAAGAAAGTATAGACACTGCTTAAAAGATTCTGATTTTTAAAACAATGAGAAAACTACTTTGCTCATAAGTTTTTCCCATTTCTGAGTAAGTAAAAATTTTAGCCCATCAAAATAGTCTGTTTTACTTTTAGCATAGACTGTTATCATTCTAATGAATAAAAAGTCCCCAGCACCTGTGACCTGTAAGGAAAGACTGCGCTCGCTCCCCCCCCCCCCCTTCCTTCTAGGATAAGCTTGTAAGTGCGCTTTCATTGCTGTGGCTACTTAAACTTCACTATTGTTTCACAGCCAGGGCGTATCTGTTTTTCTTTCTCTGTCATGTGTAGAAATGTGCACAAATACTGGCCTTTTAAAAACTGTAGAGAAGATCTTGATTTTAATTAAATTCTGGTGATGATACATTAAATTGCCAACATGTACCTAGCAAGCTTTTAGTTACTAGGACTAGAAAGCAGGAATAATAAGGCAAGCAATGTTACAAAGAAGAAACTTGAAGGCAGGCTCTGTGTCTGCTTTATAATTAAGTTTGAAACAAACAGCTACAAGTCCTGCACTGTGAATTTGATTTCATCAAGCTTGCATTTCTCTGGACCTTAATATTTTCATTTAATCTTTGAGTTAGATCCCTTTTAGGAAGACTGGAAGCTGACATTTATTCATTTATTTATTTATTTATTTATTTATTTATTTATAAGGGGGTGTGATTTTTAACTGAAAGAATCAGCATAGACTCATTAAAAACTGGCTCAGCAGGATGATCTTACTGGATTGTATTAGAGGAAACTTACAGGGTAAACAGGCTGAAACCAACCCTCACCGTCAGCTGGGAGGATGGGAGTGAGGAATGGGCCAGAGAAAGCAGCAGAAGAGAGGCAAGTCCTTTACAGAAGGCCTGAGACAGTCCTGACTGGCAGGGCAAGCATGCTGAGGAGTGAGGATTGTATCAGGAGAGGAGCGAGAGAAGGGAGGGGAAGACCTGAACAGAGAGAAAGAGAAAGAGGTCAGGGTCTCTTAGGCTTGACATTGAAGATTTGTAAGCAACTACATCAAATCTCTTAGGACAGGGAAGGGCAGTGGTATGTTTTTGTAACCTTGTAACCTTAAGGGAAGTTTAGAATGGCATGTTTCCACTCTGGACCAGAGATGAAGCTCAGATCCAGTTCTGTTGACTAAAGAGCTGACAAAGAAGATTTAAAAGTAATGAAAGAAAGCTAATGGAATAAATACAGAGTAGCCATGCTTTGCTGGGAGAGCGCATTCCTAGAAAGTGCCTCAGCCAAGCTCGGAATGATTGATGTTCCAGTCCTAGAGACAGGAATTGGGGTCATGTCCTGTCTTAAACTTAGTGTGGTAGGGTGGCAGTGCTGCAGCACCTGAGGACAGGAGTTAAAGGGTCTGTGCTTGATGGTGCCCAGCTGCAGGTTGGCTGGCTGGCACACTGCCTGTCACTTGTCTACTCTTAGGCTGACTTGTTCTGACTTTTGTATTACCTGTTTGGTATGGTGTGTGTATGTTTACTAAAACCTTTTTAGAATAAGCAGTAATATAGTTCATGGAAATCATTATAATACCCTAATGAGAGTATAATTATGGAACAATAAAATGAAATATTTTATTTTGAAATGAGCTATCAAAAATAAACTATAACCAGTCAGTATTACTAGTTATTGGTTTATTATACTTGTAAAACTGCATTTTACTTACATCAACATTTACTTTTAGCCCCTGACTTTGATTTGCGTTCAAGTTCGGCCTAAGAAATAAAAGAATCTTAAAAGTCTGATATTTTAAAACAGCTCTAAAGAATCTCTTATAAATATTCTTATAAAACAGTCAGTCCCTAAAAAAATTAAGAATTTACCTTTTCACAGAATTATTATATGTAAAAATAAGATTTAGCCTATTGACTTAATTCTTTCTAAAACTATTTTGACTTGCTAAATTTTCGATTACAGAGAGATTTAAAACAGCTTTTGAGTAGATAAAGTGAAAGTGTGGTACTGCAGCAGCGGGGAGAAAGGGCAGCCAGCAGCACTGGCTCTCCTGGCACACAGTCCCTTCAGGGCTCCTCATCAGGAATGTTCTCTGCATCAGTGCTGAGTGTGCTAGCGGAGCACAGAAGCTATAAATAGAACTTTCAGTGCGTCTCAACAGTGACGTCACAGTGGCCTTGGGCTTCTCAGTGCTCATCTGTAACTAAAGCCCAACTCTTCCTGCCCCTGCAGTCCTCACCCTTACACTAGCAGACTCCTTCCCAAGGGACATCAATGACATGATTGATTGCTGCAGGTGGTGTCTAAACTCTGACTGTTTTAATTTTGATGGAGCGATGCAGACTGGAGCAAGCCGTGATGCTACTCCCATTACCGCCGGGTAGAACGATGTAATGGGGGTTACTGAGTAGTTAATGTGCTAGGATAAAGAATGCCATAGCTAAGGAGGTTTCTTTGAAAGTGCTACCTTAAAAAGTAATAGTTGAGTGTTCAGGAAAAGACATTTAATGATTATCCACATATCTGATGAATAGATTTAAAGTACTCTTTATTGTAACTATATTGTGATGTAATTGGCCACATTTTTATAATTTTTTCTTCCAGTGTGAAAAACTCAAATTATTGTCTCCCGTCATATACTGCTTATAAGAACTATGATTATTCAGAACCTGGAAGAAACAATGAACAGCCAGGCCTGTGTGGCTTAAGTAACTTGGGAAATACGTGTTTCATGAACTCAGCCATTCAGGTAGGTCTTTCCAAGCAGAGGGAAACTTGTGTTCATGGAGTCACTGCTACTAAAAGAACAGAGTTATTTTGTCTTTATCTTTTCATGTTAGTTCCAGAACATTACGTGTTTTGACAGTTTGTAATTTGTGGGATATTTAGGCATGTGCATCTGCTGGGATTAGGATGTTATTCTGCCACTCAGGTAGTGTGGTTTATTGCTGTATTCAGACTGGTTGTTACTTCATGCAAAACGTCACTTCAAGCAGGAACTGTAATTCCCAAAGTAGAAGCAATGACACTTCTCCTTTTTTCAGTAGAGCTCTGTTGCTTTAAAACCTTAACTAGGGCTTGATATTTAAGAATGAGACATGTTACAACCACTTTCTCTTCTAGAGCTTTTTTTGGGTGTACAAGAAAGATTACTGCTTTCTTCCCATGTCTCCTGTGGAGCTTTTCATTGTGTTGTGTTCTGTGTGGCCTTCCATATTTGTTAGCTATTTATGTCTCTTAATTCTGAGGTAATGAAAGAAATGTATATTGAGGTTGCTATCCTATATATAAATTGGAGCAGGTTGCTCCATTTCCTATTATAGATAAAATTTTGTGTTTTTAAAAGCCCGAAGGAAGGCTAGACTCAGGTACAGAGCATGGCTGGTGGATTACCACAAACGGCGTGGCTTTGTCATCTAGACATTGTCATCAGTCAGCTGAGTCCTAACTTAATTAACCCTTCTCTTCGCACCTTCTCAGCCAATTAAAGTGTAGCTGATGTATCTAGGCCGGGAGTTGACAATAAACTAGAGGGGACAGGGACACAGGTAGTTTCTTAGTGGGACCACACAGGAAATACTGAGTGTCAGGCAGAGACTGCATAAATTAAACTGTTTGGGAATGAGCAGTTCAAGGACTCTTAGTGTCTGGACATTATTTAATAAGACAGTACCCTCATAGTTGCTTAGGAAGCAGTAAAATAATGGGCACTGAGCTCCCAGAGAAGAGCAGAGGAAAAGCAAGCTGGCTCCCTCTGAAGGTTGTGTGCTGGAGGCGAGTTCTAATACTCGAGTGTAGAAGACTTACCTTGTGTTTATCTCACAAAGACCTAGTGTCTGAAGAAGATAGAGTTGACATGCGTTACAGCTGCTGTTTCTATTATGTATTCTTTAGAGAAACAAGCTCATCATATTGTAGAACAACAGTAACAGAACAACGCTGACAGCAGCGTTCCTTTGCCTTATTCCATAGCTTTAGATATGATTGGTCTTGAGGACCTCTTTTTCGTTGTTGTGATGATACAAATCTCAAAGGCCCACTTTAACATGGAACGTTGTAATTTTGGTTAGTTACTGATTTTTGCATTGTAGTAGGAACTGACCCAGTACTTCACACACAGTAGGCCAGTGCTTTGCCACCGCTGGCCTTGGCCCTCTTAGGTTTTGAGAGAAGATCCAGGTTGGCCTTAACCTCGCTCAAATTGCCAGGTAGCTGGGATTTATTACAGGCCTGCATCACCAGGCCTTTTCCAACTTGATATTTTAAAATAATTATTCTGCCCATCAAAGAAAGAAAGAAAAATTGTCATTCCTGAGACATAAGAAACCTGAAAACAATAGTTTCAGATCTTTTAAGAAAATAATTATTTCTGACAACCTAAGAATTCAGTTACTCAGGTCCTTCTACAAAAACTTGGAAAACAACTGTTATCAGAACCACCTGTAAGACAGTCCACACAGTCAGAGCCTTTCTCAGTCAGGCAATCACTGTGCAAATGTGTGCAGGGGTGTGGCCACTTTGTCCTCTCTGGATTCCGGCTTTACAGACATGTTGAGGAAGGAGAGCCTGTGAACCACACAGGTGGTTTAGGAAACACTGTATCTGTAGTATACTCTTGTGAGAATTTAGTACTCAACTGTAGAGAAGAAAGTGTGCCTCTAAAACAACATCCTGCAGTTGTGTGGCTTCAACAATGCTGGTTTCTTGTCCTGAAAATAAGTCTTTGTTTCAGCTGAGGAGAAAGAATGTAACTTCTCGGTCCTATCCTGTTGCCCAGCACATTTCTCTAGAACCAGTGTTTGTATTAAATGTTTTTCTGTATCATGAGAGTGACACACTGTTATAGATCATAGTAGAAACAATATTCCAAAGAATGATAAATAAGTTCATCAGATTGTAAAATACCGACTGTGCATACCCTGGCTGACATGGTCAGCAGTGATTTCAAAATGTAGTCAACCTCCTGGATCTGTGGGTTCTGGGTCCACAGACTCAGCCAACTACAGGCAAAAGCTATTTCTAACTTGCATATGAAGTTGGCATTATTTTTGTCTTTATCCCTGGAACAGACCGTGCAGCCGCTGAGCAGCCTGGCACTGTGCTGCCGAGTTAAGTGATAGAAGGACGGAAACTCACGGAGGCTGCAGGAGAAGGAATAAGTTACATGCAGAATACTGTCTCATGTGAAGAACTTGAGCAGCCCCAGGTTTTAGCATCCCTGGATATTTAAGAGCTGACTTACTGAGGAGTCGGAATGGTCACATCTGTGAGCAGCACTTCTCACGATCAGTAGGCTGAAGCAGCCTGATTTTTTTTTAAGTTATTTTAATGTAGGAAAATTTTGCCTCTAAATTTTTTCACATTAATTTATTTATATATATGTTTGTGTGCACATGTGCATGCATAAGAGAACAACTTGAGAGTCAGCTCTCTCCTTCTGCCATGTGGATCCAAGGGATTGAACTAAAGTCCCCAAGCTTGGTGGCAGGTGCTCTCACTTGCTATGCCATCTCACCAGCCCCCATTGTATGATCTGTGTGGGGAGTTAGAGAACAATGAAATTTTACTTATTTCTGTAATATAAAAATGTTATTTAAACTAACCACCTTTACCAAATAAATGCTTTTCAGCATCAACTCATTTTTAGGGAAGGTTTTAAATTTCAGACTTAGATTCCTTTTTTCTTTTAAAAGTTAAACATAGTTGCCTCATTTTTCCCTTTTCCTCCTTCCAGTCCCTCTCACAACAACCCCCCACTCCCTCGTAAATCATAGCCTCCTTTTCTGTGTTAGTGTTACCGAAACATCACGCATACATGTAAACAAGTCGTATGTGTCTGTATGATTCCAGGGCCGGCTGCTCGGCAGTGATGACCAGTTAGAGGTCAGCCGTGAACGAGACTGTCTTCCCACTCTCTACCCTCCTTCGGTGCTCCGAGCTCTTTGTGTAGATCTGAGGGTCTGTGAAGTTTCTTCCTGCCATATTAGCATTGCCTTTTGTTCACGTGAGGCTTAGGCAGCCATGTCAACAAGGTGTCTTGGATGACGCTTCCCTGTCCTTTCTAGGAGACACAAACTGAGCAGCTCCCCCAGGTTCTCTGCTCTCAGTCTTTTCTCCCCCTCTCCTGCAGTCAGCCCTGTAGTCTATAGTAATTTAATCTACCTTAGTATCATCAGATAATCACTCTAAAGTGTGATAGATCACATTGGTAAACTCTTGGAAGAATGAGAAGTGTACTGAGCCCATCATCGTCCTGTCTTTTGCTGATTCCCTTTAACTGGCGCTATTTCAGCTCTAATTGGTTCGGCATTGCTTGAGGACAATTTTTAAGCCCTTACTTCTCTCCCCTCCCACCCTCACCCCACCCCCACACACACTTTGTTCTTGACCCTGTCTTCTTTCTCTTTTTTAATATCAAAAAGCAGTTTGTGGTTGTGCATTTTACACAAAGTCAGCTCTGTGTAAAGTTCAGTATTCTTTGCAGTTTATGTACAAACCGTATACTAAATAATATCAACCACTGTTTTACAGTGGCTTAAAAAACCTATAGTTTGGAGCAAGAAAAGGGTTAATGAATTGTTTACTAGAACCACAGTTCAGGACTATCTTCAAATGAATTACAAGCTCTCAAATTAAGCCATAGAGAGACAGTGCCAGTCCAAGGTTGAATTGGGTCATCAACTAATAGTGCCAGGTGTGGTCTGTATGCTACAAGGTATTGTCCATGCCATTTTCATGTCCTAGCTTCCTCTCCAGACAGGTCAGTCAGTTAGGTCTAAGTAGCCCTGTGTGACTACTAAGGAAACAGACAAGAGGAGTTTGCATGACTGAGATAAATAAGTGAGTTGTTATATAGAATATTCTGAGATAACATCGTCTTTCAAAATTATGCTAATCCGAGGCTAAAAAATTGGCCAACCCGTTAAGTGTACTTGCCAGGTTTGGCTCCCATGACCCACATGGAGACTCACAACCATCCTTATGTCCAGTTCAGGGAATCCAACACTCCCTGCGAGGTCTGCAGGCAAAGTAAAATAAAATTTCATTCACAGAAAATAAAAAATAAATATTTTTTAAATGATGCTAATCAGCTAACAAATTTTCATTTTGTTATGGTAAACTATACATAACAAAATTGACTATTTTAACTATAAAATTAAAGGTATTCACATTCTTTTTGGGATTTTTTGGGGGTTTTTTTGTTGGGGTTTTTTTTTTTTTTATTTTTGAGACAGGGTTTCTCTCTATAGCCCTGGCTGTCCTGGAGCTCACTTTGTAGACCAGGCTGGCCTCGAACTCAGAAATCCATCTGCCTCTGCCTCCCGAATGCTGGGATTAAAGGTGTGCACCACCACTCCCGGCAGGTATTCACATTCTTGTGTAACCATTACAAACATATTTGTAACACATGAATGGGCCATAAAATTCATAGTAATTTCATAATATAGCATAATATAGTTTTAAGTCATCAGAGCAGTTTCCTTAAAAGTTATATGCGCACATAATGGTTTGATCAGAAGCGTGGTCGAAATAGTTCACACATACCCTTGGGATTTCATTCTTCTTATATCATTGCTATTTTTATTCCATTTATGATAAATATCTTAGATTTATATAATCACACGTATGAAGTCCTAGTTGTCATTTGGTTTAAAATAGTTTGTGAATATATCTGTTTATGTTTGTCAGGTATATAATTAAAATCAATTTTCCTATGATTTTTCAAAAAACAAAAGTTATTCTGATCATTATGTTCAGAATATTATGTTACCAAATGTAGTTTTCAGGTAAGCTACATTTGTGATGTCATTTGTTAATTTACTCTGCGTATATTTAAGTCCTACTGAGCATCTTTCACTCTGAGAGGTACTAATTATACTGTGGGAATGCAGTTTGTTTCTGTCAGGTTTAGAGTGTACAGTAAGGGGACACGTGGGGGGGGGGGTGGAATGTGGTTGTAACAAGAGTCCAGATAGCTCTAATTGATTCTGAGGGCCATGCCTCAGAATCATTGATTCTCAGGCATTCACATTTGAGCTATGTCCAAGCAACGGGAGTGACATAGGCATATGTGAGTTCAAGTTAGATGCAGTAAAAACATGTCTCAAGCCCCTGAAGTTGATGAGGTGTGGGGAGGACATGGGAGCACTGAGGAGTAATAAGTGAGGTTTGTGAGGACAGAATGAGCTGAACAAAAGATACAAAGCCAGGTCACCAGAACTTTCCTGTGAATGTGTTATGGAGCTACTGAGAGTTTCAGGCTGCCACGTCTCATTTCTTCGCTGCTTTCATTGTTTCTACCCTCAGTCCTGTCTGTAAAGAAAGCAGAGTTCCTCTCAAGCCTAGGGAAACTTCCCTGCTACTCTGACCTGTAACAGTGCCTTGTCAGCTTGCCAAGCTCCGGGCACTAGGAAGGATGTTTATTGGGTAAAGTACTTGCCATGCAAGTTTGAGGGCTTGAGTTTGAATTCCCAGGCACCCAAGGGTAAAGCCAAGCAAGCAGTACCAGTGTGGAAAAGGAAGTAGAAGAGGGTCCAGGGGTTTTCTGTCTCAAAGATAAGATGGAAAGCAACTGAGGAATACACCAGACCTGCCCCTCAGGCCTCCACAAATGTGTCTGAATGTGTGTGCATGTGCACATACATTCACACAACATTGCCCATCCTCAGAACAGTGCAGAGTCCTATATTATCTAAGCTGATGCATTATAGCCCACCATTTTATGAGTCTACTTTATCAGAAATGACTCATTGTGTGTTTCCGTCTCTGTGTCTATGATAATCTTTCTCTGAGTGTCTGCATCTTTACCCTTTAACTTTGGTAGGTCTGTAGTAGCTGAAGGCACTACCTGTAGAAAAGCATACTGCTTTTCTGCATTGTGACAAGCTGATGTGCTCATTTGTATTTGAGGGGGCTTTGTTCCTCTCTCATCCTGCTCCTAGCTCACCCACACATACAGCATAAATAAAAAAGGGTAGGTTTTTTTAATGCAGCTATTTTTAGTTACCACTATATCCCTATTACCTGGAATAACATCACACATATATCGCAGTCTTATTTATAATAGCCAGAAGCTGGAAAGAACTCAGATGTCCTTCAACAGAGGAATTGGATACAAAAAATTTACGCAATAGAGTACTTCTTAGCTATTAAAAACAATGAATTCATGAAATTCTTAGGCAAATGGATTGAGTTAAAAAATATCATCCTGAATGAGGTAACCCAATCACAAAAGAACACACATGGTATGCACTCACTGATAAGTGGATATTAGCCCAAAAGCTCGGAACACTCCAGATACAATTCACAGACCATATAAAGCTCAAGAAGAAGGAAGACCAAAGTATGGATGCTTCAGTCCTTCTTAGAAGGGGGAAAAATACTTAAGGGAACAAATATGGAGACAAGTGTGGAGCAGAGACTGAAGGAAAGGCCATCCAGCATCCAGAGACTACCCCACCTGGGGATCCATCCCATATACAGATGCCAAACCCAGACACTACTGACGGTGCTAACAAGGTACTTGCTGACAGGAGCCTCATATAGCTGTCTCCTGAGAGGCTCTGCCAGAGCTGACAGATGCTTGCAGGCAACCACTGGACTGAACATGGGGTCCCCAATGGAGGAGTTGGAGAAGGGCCTGAAGGGTCTGAGGCTTACAATCCATAGGAAGAACAACAATATCAACCAACCAGAGCTTCCAGGGACTAAACCACCAACCAAAGAGTATGCATGGAGGGAACCATGGCTCCAGCAGCATATGTAGCAGAGGATGGCCTTGTTGGACATCAGTGGGAGGAGACACCCTTGGTCCTGTGAAGGCTCAATGCCCCAGTGCAGAGGAATGCCAGGGCGGGGAGACAGGAGTGGGGGAACACCCTCATAGAAGCAGGGAGAGGGAGGATGGGATAGGGAGATTCCGGGGAGGCGGGAGGGCAGAGAAAGGGCATGACATTTGAAATGTAAATAAATAAAATATCTAAATAAAAAAACCACACATATATAGAAAACTCTAAGGATGAAAGGAGTCTTAAGTGTCTGTAGTTTGTCTTGTGTACTATAGTACTGAATATTAACATTGTTGAGTTCATAGTGGAAAAGAGGGCAACATTTGAGTGAGGGAAGATTATGAATTATAGATGTTTCTTTCATGGTGCTTTATGAAACATACAAATAAATTATAAGTAGCCAGATATTCTTGTTTGGGAGTATAGGTCAAAAACCTTGATAGAGGAAGGAAAATGTGTGTAGATAGGAAGCTATTGTATCTAAAGAGATCATCTTTAAAAGCCCTACAGTATTTGTACAGAGGACAGACACTTTTGTTTGGTAGGAGAACAAAAAGAATTGTGAATGCAAATATTTTCTAGGTTTTGTAATGAGTTCTTTTATCTCTGAAAAACAACATTCAATCATTTGCAGAGAACTAGAAGATTGGGGGCTTGGTCGAGATGAGGCAGCACTGACTTGAAGTAGAATTCATTGCTCGCTTGAAGTTTTCCCCCCAGAATTTAGTTATATGGTACATGAAACAATTGACTAAATGAATCTAGAAAAAAAAATGAGCAAAGTTCAACTGAAGGTGAAGCAACTAAGAAAAATAAACTAATTGTTTTTGTTATTTATCTGCTCAAAAAATATCTATTCCAGACGTTACTAATACAGAATTCAAAGGCACTGCCTGTCTCTAGTAGTTCATGGTCTGGTGAATGTATGGTCTTATGAATACCTAAGATATATTAGAATATATGATGTGCATAATGTTTTGAGAAAGAAGAAAAGAAAGCCATCAGAAAATAAGTGTCACCAGGAAGTGGGTATTTTGTTGCTTTTTTAAATACTTTATTACTGCCATGCATTGTTAGGCGCATGTTCCAGCACACTTCAGCAGATGTTGCCTTTTGAATTAATTTTCATTTTATTTGGTAGAGAAAAGTGCATCTTGATTCAGGTTATCCATAGTATGATACTATAGCAGAGAATTACCAGACTTACAGACTATATGTTATATTTCATGTCTTATTTCCATTTTTTTCTCCATAGAGATCTCTGTGACAGAATCCTATATCACCACAGCGAAAGCATACCACTCATACACTTAATACTTGTATTAAAACCCTCCATGCTAATGATGCTTTGTTACACTTAATAATTGCATTGGAACCCTCCATGCTAATGATACTTTGTTACACTTAATAATTGCATTGGAACCCTCCATGCTAATGATACTTTGTTGCACTAGATAATTACCTTAGAGCCCGCCCATATTAATGATACTTTGTTACGCTTAATAAGTGCATGTTAGAACCCTCCATACTAGTGATACTTTTTACATGTTAGAATGCTCTTTTAACAAAAACAAAAAAAAAAAGTAGCATAAAATATTTAGAGTACTTACAATGCTTATTTGTAGTGCTTTGGTTGTATGCCAGATTTTGTGTATACCAGATTGGACTGCCTCAGTTATACTGACATTTTATTATTAGGGCTAAGAATAAATTGCATAGAGTTTTTCTAAATATTATATAATTTTATCAGAAGAATTCAGTTTTTGTTTTTCCAAAAAACCAAAACAAAACAAAAAACATTATTACTTCATAGGAAAAGTCTTATGAGAGAAATGAAATGTAATTCCAGCTTTTTACACTTACAGTACTATCACTGACCACTAAAGATAGTAACATGTAAGTTGCCATGATTATCCCACCACCTTCCTGGAATCGCCATGCTTTGGCAGGCTCTGTTTGCATCCCCTGCATTTTAGCTTCATCTCCTCTCTGTTCGTTTCCGCTCATGTACAGTTCTCCCCTGTTTTCTAAATGGAGCATGTGGGTAGGATGACCCATCTCCTTGAAAGGAGTAGTCTGTCCTTCCTCCTGTTTTCTCATCACTGTTTCAGTCAGCTAAGCAGCATGTTGGGCCAACACATGGATGTCAACCACACTGCCTAATTCAAACTGGAGCTCTTCCGCTTTTAACCTGTATCACCTTGAGTAAAGAAACTTGGTAGTTTCTTCATCTGTAAAGATAAGGAGCTTTAAGATGTGTTGGACACGCTGTGGGCTGTCTGCCAGCTAAGGCCATTCAGTGCATTCTCAGATGTCTATCTATGTACTGACATATCTCAGATCTATCGCTTTCAACTTTAACATACAATGTAAAGTGCGTATTTGTGCCAAGAGAGCTTAAATGACTGAGACTTCACATGTCTGCCAAAGCTGATCCTGATCTGGACTGTTTGGTGGTTGTGGGTCCCTGTCTGCCCCTGTACTGGAACTGTCTGTGTAGAAGCAGTTAGACTGCCGGGAGAGTCTTAACTTTAGACTTTTAGTCCATATTCTATCAACCAAAGATCTTTGTGGCTGAAAGGATAATTTCGTGCTTTAAATGTGAAGAAATGTGCACATATGTATATTTAAGGAGGGACTTGTTCTTTAGAGCACCGTGTTTAATAGCAGCAGTCTAAGCAGATGTTTCAGTCATCAAAGACTTTTATGAGTTTAAGATAGGCTCATATAAAAACTTAAAATGATGGGTTCTGTGTAATAATTTCAGATCAAACAGCAACACAACAAGAATTTAAGAACCTGGTTTCTTCTTTTCTCCCAGAAGGTGCTGTTGAATGTGGATAGAGGAGCTCCTACGGCATGGGGGCATTGGATGCTTGGCCTTTACTCTGGCTGTGCCCTGACGCTTGTACGTCAGTTCTAGTAACCAGTCCTGACACGCTGTAAAGAACAGAACTTCTGATGGACCAGTATTTTCAAAATTCAGAGAATTTTCTGATATCACTTTAGTTATTAAGTTATTGTGATTTGCATTGGTTCAACAATAGCTATTGGGTTTCTATATTCATATGCTCTCACAAATAATCCGAAAAACCCAACTTGAAAGTTTTCTAACACATTATATTCAGCAAGTGGAATGTGTAAATTCAAACATTGGCTAGGGCATTTCCATGGGTAATACAGGCCCTACTTGTTAAAAGTATTTGTATTTCATTATTTAATTTGGCAGTACTGAATTATAATGAGTTCAAACTGGCATATGTCCCTGTGAAAATACATGCTAGCCTAGAAAAATCGAAAGAGTCTGACTGTAAAACCAACAGAAAAGAAAGTCAGACGTAGCCCTTTGCTTCATCCCTGGGCTTTGAGGTACTTTTGGTACTTTTGATACCATTTGTAATAAGCAAATATATATTTACCACGTGTGCAAAGATTTCGTTTGACAAAAATCAATTGAGTATTGTGTGCTAAGATTGAGAGGAAAATAAAGGCTGAGAGAATAAAGGCATTAGTAAATCCTGGCAGAAGGTTGTTAATAAACATGTATCCGTATTATGCATGGACTAAGTGATAAGCTCAATGCTAAGAGTACAGATACATAGACTGTCTTGGAGGTCACAGCCCACAGGACATAGACCAACAATAACATCACGATGCGAGCTGGGCTCCGGGGGAAGGAACACTAGGCAGCACGGGTGCAGCAGGAAACGCCTGCTCTCAGTCAGGAAGGCAGGAGGCTGCGTGTCCAGCAGAGGAGCATTGCAGTCCAGCAGCTGGCGACGGGCAGCACAAGGGGATTGGCAAGGGGCAAGGGTGAATAAAGAGGCTCGTCTAAGGGCTGAGCCAGTATGAATGCAGGGCTTTATTAAAGGCTTTATAGCAAGGCATTTACATGGTTACAAGCATATTTAAAAGATCACTGGGTATGAATAGAGAGTTAATTTTTCTTCAGTTATATTTGGAAGGTCTTACAAGTCAAGGACTTATAGCACATGAATAATTAAGCAAAAGTGAAGTTCAGAATTTTTTCATGTTTGTAACACTTGGGTTTTTTTAGCTATTTGTAAAGCCATAAATTTGGTGGTTTGTACATGTGTAGTAATAGACTTTAGTGGGATAAATTTGGTGGTTTGTATATGTGTAGTAATAGACTTTAGTGGGATAAATTTGGTGGTTTGTACGTGTGTAGTAATAGACTTTAGTGGGATAAATTTGGTGGTTTGTACGTGTGTAGTAATAGACTTTAGTGGGATAAATTTGGTGGTTTGTACGTGTGTAGTAATAGACTTTAGTGGGATAAATTTGGTGGTTTGTATGTGTGTAGTAATAGACTTTAGTGGGATAAATTTGGTGGTTTGTACATGTGTAGTAATAGACTTTAGTGGGATAAATTTGGTAGTTTGTACGTGTGTAGTAATAGACTTTAGTGGGATAAATTTGGTGGTTTGTATATGTGTAGTAATAGACTTTAGTGGGATGCTGCATTAATATAACCCTGACCACACCACAGAATGAGGATTTGCAAACTAAGTGCTAACTGTCAGACACTACTGTGACTGGCCCCTTTGCCCAATGTCTTCTTACCGTTGATCCTGCTTGTGGCAGATCAGCATACTTCTGCTAAGCAATGGCAGCTGTGATGTGGTGTATCCATGTGGCCTGTCCTCCTCTAGTGCTGGGATTGTAGTAAAAGTGAAGTGCAATACACAAGGAGAGAATGAGACTCAGGTGGGACATGAGGACCTGGGGAGAAGCATAGGAAGTGTCCTTCCCTTAATCACCATCCCCGTTATCTCCCCACTGCCCGATGCGTAGCTTTTCACACAAAGACAGAGTCTATAGTGGAAGCAAATGTAAACGACTCGGAAGCTCTGCAGCGCGCAGCCTGAGTCATAGAGTATCTGTGAGACCTCATGCCACGGCCCTGTAAAGCCAGCTGCTCTAGGGACTGAGGAAAGGAAAGTAAAAGTTCATGCGCTGTTTGTGATGCAGAGTGAGCTCAAGGCCAGCCTGGGCAACTTAAAATCTTGTCTCAGAATCAGAAGTACAGTAAGAGGTTGGGAGCGGGGATGTTGGGAACTCAGAGTGACTGGTTCCTCTCTGCCAGCCGAGGGCACCTCAGGCGAGCATTGGAGAGTCAGAACAGTACATTCCGTGATACAAGTTCCACGTTCATCCTGAGGGATGGGGTGCAACTCAATTTAGACAACATCCAAACTGTGGCGGTATTAGGACGAGTCAGTAAACATACGAGTCAGTAAATATATAATTGAGGCCAAAAAAATGAGTAGCATAAGATACTTGAAAGAAGTAAATAAAAGTAAAATATGCTTGTTTTGGCCAGACTATGTAATATAGTCATAATTTACATTACCTGTATAAACACCCAGCAAGCTGGGCTTTACATAGCTATGAAGCCTATTTAACTTCATGCAACATGGTGGCATGCCAGCTCTCAAAAACTTTGATTTCCATGAATATTAATTGAGACTCAACAAAATGGATCTTTAAAACTTTACGTACAGGCAACTGATTTCTCATACAGCACTTTTTCACTGTCTCCAAGGCATTATTTATATTGGCTGTTGATGTGACTTACCTGAGTGTACACGTGTGTGAGGCATTGCATATCTGAAACCTCGTTCGTAAAGCAGCATGGTCTCCCTCTAGGGAATCATAAGGCAGCATCGACCTCACCTTATCCAAATCATTTTGAAATAAAATATTGTGGAAAAATATATTTCTACCATCTTTGAAATTTTTTATTAGGAATTTATTCAAAAAGGATTGGATTAAAACTTTGCAGTTTTTCATAAATGAAAATTAAATTGTTATTGTATTAAGAGTTTTGAAAGAACATATCCAGAGTTTGCCTAAAGTTGGTTTTGGTAGGCTTTCCTGGTCAGTTCTATGCTTTCTAATCACCACTACCAGCTGAATGACAGGCTTAAAAACCGCACCTTTATGATAAGGCGCTGGCTGCAGAAGTAGTAAGTACTGTCGTCGTGATGGTATCCGTGAGCTGTTGGTATCGAAATCCACAAGCGCCGTATATTAGGAGGCTTATGGTCATCACGTAAGTCATCTTTAGATTGCTTATAATACCTTTATGTTGTCCTGACTGAAGTACAATGACCAAAAAACATTTTGTTCAGTATGAATGCATTTTTTTTCCAAATTATTTTTCTATCTGCAATTGATTTGAGTCCATGGATACCATAAACCATCTGTACCTCTTTTAAGTTGTTTTGTTTTGTTTTTTCCTTGCACACCATCTCGGTTTTTACCTACCCAGGCTACTTTACAGTGCCTGGGGTGCTTAGACAGTCCATAGTTTCTGCCCATCAAGTCAAGGAAACGCTGAGCTTCACCCCCAGTTAACAGGTAGTTTGTTGTGATTAAAATTATGCAGATTTTGCAGCAACAAGTATTGGTGGCTTTGTTTGTTGTAGTGACTGACTGGAAGTTTGGGAAGTGAGTGCTCAGAAAGCCTGACTGGCATGTTAACTGTTACTCGGCACAAGGAACCGTTTCTACTGCTCTGTGTGAATTGACTTGCTTCTCTCGTCATTTTAACAGTTTAAGTGTGCATATTTTACTTCAAAATATTTTTTGTTCCTTTCAGTGTTTGAGCAACACACCTCCACTTACTGAATATTTCCTCAATGATAAGTACCAAGAAGAGCTGAATTTTGACAATCCCTTAGGAATGAGAGGTGAAATAGCTAAATCATACGCTGAACTCATCAAGCAGATGTGGTCTGGAAAGTTTAGCTACGTCACTCCAAGAGCATTCAAGGTTAGTGTGGTAAACTTATTCTCAGCTAGTGTGCTTTTGTCTCCAGAGGATCAACACAACAACAGACTCCTCAGTTGAGAGCTGAGAGTCCCATCGCATTGTCTCCTGGCCTCACAAAGACAGAGACATGGCATTCAGCAAATTTTGCAGCAACAAGTATTGGTGGCTTTGTTTGTTAGTAGTAACTGACTGAAAGTTTGGGAAGTGAGTGACCTGAAAGCCTCGCTTAAGTGTTAACTGTTACTCAGCACAAGGAACCATTTATATTTCTCCTGATTAGGGGTTTTTATTTGGTTTTTGTTTTCTTAATGTCTAGAAATGGGTTGGAGAGGAATGGCTTAGAGTTAAGAGCAATTGCTACACTCCCAGAGGACTAACATGAGGTGGCTCAGAAATGCCTGTGTAACTCACACTGGAGAAGGTCTGACCCCATGGTGTTTGCATTCACGTGTGCGCACATGCTCAGACACGCACAGTTACACTGATGAGGTTCAGAAGGGTCAAGGCTATCTCTGGAAACACTACATGAATGTTTTAAGCTTCACTGGGACATGCCATTAAGTTTATCCTGTGGTTATTGTAGACTGTAAAAAAAAACAAAATCAGAATGAAACGAATTTACAAAACAACTGTCAAATAGTCACTGATTGTATTTTCGATCTGGTTTTTACGCTTGGGTGTTTGTATGTATGAGGGAGTTACTTAGGTCTTAGCCTTAGGGAGAAGTTATTATAAGCCATGGTCTTCACAGGTAAGTGGCATTCCTAGATCATCTGCTAAGGAATATTTTGTTAATCATCTAGCTGTTCCTAAAAAATGAATCAGCGCTGAAGAGATGGCTGTGCTAAGGTTAAGAGCGCTGGCTACTTTTCCAGGGGAGCCGGGCTCAGTTCCCAGCATTTGCATGGTAGCTACCTACCTACCTATGTCTGTAACTCCAGTTCAAGTGGACACCGTATGCAAATGCTGCAAAGACACTGCAGGCAGAACACCAGTTTTCATTCTTCCTAAGTTATTTCCATAAAGGGAAATGAACAGATGAACAAATACAGAAGCACATTCTAGGGAAGGGCAAGATTCGAGTCCCTCGAGCCTTGTCACATTGTCATCAGTCACTGACTCGGGGTTTAGTGTATGGGTAACATGCTAATCCTGACTTCACAACCAACCCTATATATAACTCACTGCTTAACAAGATGCATCTAATTGTATTTTCCCTGTAAAGTACATGACTACCCCTGTGTTTATGAATTCTAGATGACACCTTAGCGCTCTGCGTGAGAACGGTTTCAAGCACTAGCTAGCCTGGCAGGAAACCACCCACGTATAAAGAAGAAAACACTAAGAAAATGACAAAACGATGCTGAAACTTCAAGGCAGTATAGCTCGCTCACGTTCTTCCCAGAGGGTTTACTGGAACACTTTGAGATGGTTTCAGTGTATCACAGCTTGGGGGCATAGAAGTAATTTATAGTAAACTGAGAGCAAGCATGTGCTTTTTCAGGAGCCTGTCTCTAGCCGGTTGTGTGACTTTGTGTCTTACAGACACAGGTAGGGCGCTTCGCACCTCAGTTCTCTGGATATCAACAGCAGGACTGCCAAGAACTACTGGCTTTCCTGTTGGATGGACTGCACGAGGACCTGAATAGAATTAGGAAAAAACCCTATATCCAGTTAAAAGATGCTGATGGCAGGCCAGACAAGGTAAATGAATGAGCGTTCTGGCGTTAGTGTCTTCATCGTTACAGTCTTCTGACACCTCGTAGTAACTCTGTTCCTTTCCTCTGTAGGTGGTTGCTGAAGAAGCCTGGGAGAACCATTTAAAGCGAAATGATTCCATCATAGTAGACATATTCCATGGCCTTTTCAAGTCTACGTTAGTGTGTCCTGAGTGTGCTAAGATCTCGGTGACCTTTGACCCTTTCTGTTACTTGACTCTTCCATTGCCTATGAAAAAAGAACGTAGCTTGGAAGTTTATTTAGTTAGAATGGATCCACTTGCTAAACCTATGCAAGTAAGTAATGACTCCTTTCTTTACATTTGGTATTGTAACTTCTTGATGGGACGATTTTAACATTTATTGGTTTCTCCAGCACTAATAAAATGTATTAGATAATAGATTTTATAAGCTAAATACTCTGGAAGTTGCACCTGTTTAGAATTTGAGAAGTTAAAGGATATCATAGAAAAATAAATTTAATCAAATTTCTTTGTCACATCAAAGACAGCTAAGATATTTGTTTTATAATTTGGGATGGATAGCCGCTTTAAAAAAAATAGTAGTATTATTGTCTATATTTTTTTCTATCAATAAATTTTAAGTGTATTTATTTTATATGTTATGGGTATTTTGCCTGTATATTGCTCTGTACCATGAGTACCATGAGTTTTTGGATCCCCTGGGCCTGGAGTATTAGATGGCTGTGTGCTCCCACGTGCGTGCTGAGAGTGGCTCCTGGCTCTTGAGGAGGAGCGGCCAGTGCTCGTAACCACTGAATCGTCTTCTAGTCCTCCCCTAGTCAAATTCTTTATGCTGTAGGTTTTTTCCTGGTCACTTTCAAAAGTAAAGCTACTGTTGTATTTTGCTTATGTGTTTATTGTTGTCTATGTATGTGTCTGTTATGTATTTATTATCTATTATATTTATTGTAAGTCATGATATGATCATACAGAAGTGGAAATAACCTTCAGGCATTCCAAAATTTTGATGAGAAATAAAAAATTGGTATAAAAATACTTGGTTCAGGACCGGCAGGATTCCTCAGTGAGGTAAAGGCAGTCGCTGCCAAACCTGACAGGCTTGAGCTCAGTCGCTCACTCACGGGCGGTAGGAGAGAACCTGCTCCCACAGTTCCACTCTGACTCCCGCACTTGTGGCGTCGCATGCACGTAGGCACGGTTAGCAAACCTTACGAGTGAGCGCTTGTTCGGTGGTTGTTCTGGCCTTTAGTATTAGGCTTTGCTTATTCTGTGCAAGGTCCCTGTGCTGCACGTTAATGTCAGCTGATGCCTGATGCCTTTGCCGTGTGCTGTCACTGGCTTCCTCAGTGTTTTGTGAGAAAAAAGCTACATTTTCTGTTTCTAAATCAGTTATTCCTTCACATGTGACCCCTTCTAGTGACAGCGCCTCCTTTGCTCCGCTAAACTCTGTTACAGCACCTCAAAGATTTTCGTTTCGCCTTATCTTTCTTTCTCAACTACCCAGGGCTCTTTTCAGGCAGGGAGCTTGTATGCCTCATGCTATGACTTGTCAATATTAGTGCAAAAATGCATCCAGATCTGTGTTACCCAGTGCTTTAGGGTCTGGCCAGATATCTCAGATTGTAGATACATAGTAGAAGTGAAAAATACCCTGTGAACAAAACTACCTTTACTCCTCGTAGTAAGAACAGTGTCTGTGAGGTCAAACAGCTCCTCCTTTGAAGGTAAGGAAAAGCTCCAGGCAGGCCTGAGCCTGGGTTCAGTGTCACAGCTGTTGGGAGCCATGGGGAAATACTCAGCAGGGCTGGAGTTAGACTGAGCAGTGGGTGGGCTCTAGGAGATAAGGGCACTGTTAGGGGGGTGCAGTAAAGGACTGTTGTGTTCTGGGGTTTGGGATTATTTGTTGTGTTTTTAAACTGGTGTGTATTTCAGCACTTATACCAAGTTAAGGTAGATAAAGAAGGGGTAATTGCTGGGTTTGGGCATCAAAGGAAGGAGAAGACAGAATTCAGGCTCAGGTGCTAGGGTCAGGTATGCACAGACACAAAGAAGTATCTCCTCACAGGCTCAGAGAGGAGCAACCACCTCTGGGTTCAAACTGGACTTCCCTAATCAAAGCAGCTTCCGTTTCCTAAGTGAAGTGGGTGTTCTGCAGCTAGTGAGACAGGAAGCTAAAGAATGGTGTGGATTTCAAATGTTTTCTGTAGGGTGAACAAGTGAGCGACACAGAGTGTTCACTGGGCAGTAGGAGAAGTGTCAAATTAGACTGTCATTTGCAGCTCACCACCACTGAAAGTGGGACATTTCCTTCAGCATACACGAACAGCTAGGAGAAAGTTCATGTCTTAGTGAGAGTTCTATTGCTGTGTAGAGACACCATGACCACGGCAGCTCAGTTAAAGTTTCCGAGGTTTAGTCCATTGTTATCCTGGTGGAGAACATGGTATCAAGCAGGCAGACATGACGCAAGACAAGTACCTAGGAGTTCTAGATCTGAATCCACAGGCAGCAGGAAAAGAGAGCTCCTGGGCCTGGCGTGGAGTTTTAAGCATGGAGCTTAAAACTTCAAAGCCCATCCCTAGTGCTACAAGTCCTTCAACAAGGCCCCACCTCCTAATCCTTTCAAATAGTGCCACTCCCTGACGACTAAGCATTCAAACATGGGCCTATGGGGACCACAGTTCAGTAAAAAATAGAACCGAGTTTTGTAGCAGGGAAGTTGACAGCATAACAATGTAGGGTTATGGTGAAATGTCATCAAGAAAGTAGAGAGAATCCATCCTAGAGAAACCTCTATACTGCCCAAGAGTGGGCAAGTAACCTGTAGGCTGTGAGTCAGTGAGCCAAGGGAGAGCCCAGCCAGCAAAGCTGTCCTGGGGGACGTTGTCACGCAGGTGCTCACTCCGAGGCTCAGAGAGATGCTCTGAGCCTCCTGACTGCGGCAGCCCAGGCTCAGCTACTCACTGTTTTTCCAATGTAATAAATTCATTACACATTTTTGTTTGTTTGTTTGTTTTTTAGTACAAAGTTATTGTGCCCAAAATTGGAAATATACTAGATCTTTGTACAGCGCTGTCTGCTTTGTCGGGAGTACCTGCAGATAAGGTGAGGTGTTTCTGATATTAAAGTGTGTAAATTAGTCTTTAGTTTCTCAGTATTGTAAAACCAGCTTAATAGACATTTATTTCCTTCTAGATGATAGTCACTGACATATACAATCATAGATTTCACAGGATATTTGCCGTGGATGAAAACCTGAGTAGTATTATGGAGCGGGATGATATTTACGTGTGAGTAGAGTATCCATTCACAGTGTGTTGTTGAGGGAAAGTCTACAGAACTAACACAAAACTTAAGAGTTTATGGTCATTGTCGCCCGCGTAGGTTTGAAATTAACATCAACAGGGCAGAAGACACAGAGCATGTAGTTATCCCTGTCTGCCTAAGAGAAAAATTCAGACACTCAAGTTACACTCACCACACTGGCTCTTCACTGTTCGGCCAGCCTTTTCTTATGGCTATACCACGAAACAATACTGAAGATAAACTCTATAATCTTCTACTCTTGAGAATGTGGTAAGTACCAAATAAGTATAGTTATACAAAATAAGCATGGCAATATAAAATATCTAAAGAAAGTCATCGTGTGGGGTGCTACCAGAATGTTAAACAAGCCTCTAGTCAGCTTTTTTCTAGACAGATAGTGAACCAGATAGAAACCAGATTACAGCCAGAGAAGGTGGTGATGTACATCTGTAATCTCAGCCTTAGGTGTGACCCACTGCGTGAACAGGACTTAGGGTACATACCTGTAACCCCAGCACTTCTGACACAGAACTGGGACAACCAGGGATTCTTATTCTACCTTTTGGTTTTCTGAGACAGGGTTTCTCTGTGCAGCCCTGGCTGTCCTGGAACTCAGAAATCCGCCTGCCTCTGCTTCTGCCTCCTGAGTGCTGGGATTAAAGGCATGCGCCACCACACCTGGCTTCTATTTTTTTTTTTTTTAATTTATTTATTATATGTAAGTACACTGTAGCTGTCTTCAGGCACTCCAGAAGAGGGCATCAGATTTCATTACGGATGGTTGTGAGCCACCATGTGGTTGCTGGGATTTGAACTCGGGACCTTCGGAAGAGCAGTCGGCGCTCTTAACCACTGAGCCATCTCGCCAGCCCCCTACTTTTTTTACATAGCAAACTTGAGGACAACCTGGGCTACAAAAAGAGTACCAAAGTAAATAATAAAGTAAAAGTAAAATTACATTCTAATCCATTGACCTGGTCACATAAAATTCATTACTGATATTTCAAATTTGTGAACCCAATCCTTAGCTGTTTTACACCAGTGGGAAGGCAGTTCTGGTTGGCCAATGACTAATATTAGTTCAGAGCAGAAATCCTAGTAAATCTCAGATGGCAGCTGGTTCAAAACGTCACAGCAGTATTAACAGGTGACATGGTGAGACAGTACCCCCCCACACACACACATACACACACACACACTGCTTTTTATAAACCTTAATGTGAATAAGGTAATGGCAAATACCATTAGACGTCTTCTCTTATCCTTTATACCTGACATATTTTATATTTCCTATATACCAAAGCATGGTAATTTCATGACCCATGTATAAAGATAACAATACACACATGTGAGGGCCGCTTATGAAGTTCTTGTTTTAAGTTGAGAAATGATCCACTGTGCTACATCTTTAATATATAAAATATGGGAAATCCCAAGATGAAGAGACAATTCAGTAGGTAAGATAAGGCTGCTTGCCACCAGGCTAGCAATCCACATTCAGTCCCTGAGGCCAATGTGGTAGAAGGGGAGAACCAGTGACTACAGGTGTCCTTGGGCCTCCATCTCCACACACCTGATGTACATGCATACACACACACACACACACACACACACACACACACACACACACAAATGTAATTAAACGTAATTAAATTAAAGCAGACCGTGCAGCGAGGTGTGGGGGCAAATACCTTTAATCCCAGAACTGAGATGGCAGAGCTGAGAGAGGTAGGAGTTCAATGCTAGCCTAGTCTACATAGAGTTCACGCCAGCCTCAGAGAGACAATGAGACCTGTCTCAGAAACAAACAAACAAGCCTACAGGTATAAGGGGGGAAAACCCTAGAAGTAAACAGTCCCCTTTTGTATTAAAACCACACAGATACAGATGATGACTCAGCTTTACTTCAGTGTGAGGTCTTGAGGTTAAGTTAACGTAGCTGGTTTTCTTAAGTCAAATGCAAAGTTAATTTTCTAGCAGGCTCATTTATTACCTGATTTTTAAAAATTTCTTTTTGTAGCCGGTATGTCAAAATGTCTACTGAAACTGAGGAAACAGATGGACACCTACGTTGCTGTGAGGACCAGAATATTAATGGGAATGGGCCAAATGGCCTACATGAAGAGGGTTCACCAAGTAAGACTTGTTCTAAGTCCTCCTTCCCCCACCCAGAGCACACGAGTCGCTGTAGGAGAGCAGTGCCAGTGACTCGGAAGTGCACTGCAGGGTTATTTAAAGGCCTCCCTTCTTCCTTACACTAAGGTGAGATGGAAACCGACGAGCCAGATGACGAGTCCAGCCAGGATCAAGAGCTTCCCTCAGAGAACGAGAACAGTCAGTCTGAAGATTCAGTCGGAGGAGATAACGATTCTGAAAATGGATTGTGCACTGAAGAAACATGCAAAGGTCAACTTACGGGACACAAAAAGCGCTTGTTTACATTCCAGTTCAACAACTTAGGCAACAATGACATCAACTACATCAAAGACGACACCAGTCACATCCGATTCGATGACAGGCAGCTTCGGCTGGACGGTGAGTATCTGAGAATGGCGTGGACACTGAACTTGAGCAGAGCAAATTATTGTTTAGGTCAGAGACCATGAAATTTAGACCTGTCTTGAACAAAAGGACGTTTGCTTATCTATAAGTAATAATTAAAAGCCTTAATGAATGCCTTCAACAGTGGCAGTGTTTATCAAAGTCTGTGTGTTTAAGCTTTGTATCACTTCACCGCTCAGATTATTTATGTCAGCGGCATGGGTGCAGCTCTCAGGCTTGCCCTGACCGCCTAGTGCAAGTAGAAACATGCTGGGGTTCCTCTTCTATGGTGTATGTGTTGGCACGAAGATACGCTTATTTTAACATTTAAATCTTACAACATTTTTAATGAAAAAAATTTTTTCACCTCAGAAAGATCTTTTCTCGCTTTGGACTGGGACCCTGACTTGAAGAAGAGATACTTTGATGAGAATGCTGCAGAGGTAAGGCCTTGTCGTCTTCTGCTCTCTCTCACTCTCTCTCTGTAACTAGGAGTTAATGATACTCTTCCTTCTACCTTTGCTTCTACGGATACGTTGATTTTAGCAGAAAACAAGGTTAAGCTACTTAGTCGTTAAGGTGTAGTTGGTCTTGAACATGCTTTCCCTGAGGTTAGTCAGCCAGAGGCTCACTCAGAAGGGGCCGCGTGACCTGTCAGTGGGCGTAAGCTCTGGGATGCTTCTGAAAGTTGGCATTGTTGATAAGACATAGTTCACCTATGACTAAGAGTAGTTTCATTTCACTTGTTCTCATAACTCAAGAAATACATCTCTTTAGGATTTTGAAAAACATGAAAGTGTGGAATACAAACCTCCAAAAAGGCCCTTTGTGAAGTTAAAAGACTGCATTGAGCTCTTCACCACCAAGGAGAAGCTGGGTGCTGAGGACCCCTGGTAAGAGCCGGACACGCGCTGTCTGCGTCCTCCCTGGAGGGCGTGTGCTGGGCGGGCGGGCGGGCCGGCCAAGACTGGCTTTCCTTGGCATTTGAGTGCGGTGTCTTTATATAATAAGCTCTGGTCTAAAGAAGGATGCTGATGGCTCTGTGAAGTATCAGAGTGGAACCTTCATTCTCAGGACTGTATTGTCTTCTCCCTAATAAACCACTTTCATCCTTCCTCTGAGTATTTCTTTATAAAGCTCATGTGAAAATGTAGAGGATTAATGTCGTGAGGAATTGCTTGCATGTTCATTTCTGTTAGGTTTACAATAATTACTCACTGCTAAGATGGAGAACCTGCCCATGCGGTGACTTTGGTTCATAGTTTTCAGTAATGCAGGCATGGTTCTGCCTCTGTCAAGCGCTATGATTTCTTCTTGATAGGTATTGTCCAAATTGTAAAGAGCATCAGCAAGCCACAAAGAAATTAGATCTGTGGTCCCTGCCTCCAGTTCTTGTGGTGCATCTCAAGAGATTCTCCTATAGTCGCTACATGAGAGACAAGCTAGATACATTAGTCGATTTTCCCATCAGGTAAGTTCAACTACTCAGTAAACAAGAGGCCTTCTTTTTTTACTAATTTATGTGATGATTTCCTTATTTTGCATTAGGAAACATCAGGTATAATTAAACCAGTTTAAACATTGAAGTTTTGAGTAGTTATAATAATTTATTAGAATTAGTATTTCACAATATTTTTTCATAAGAGATTTTATTTTTCATGGACCAAAGGAAATGTTTTTTTGTCTGTGTTTTTTTTAAAGATACGTTGTAACTCAGTCTGTACTGAATTACCTTACGTTACAGTACCATTTATAAGATACTTTGTTGGCTTAGTGGCTCTATGTTTTCCTAATAATTATTTTATTATCCATCAGTCACTCCTAAATATGCTTTTCTAGAAAAAAACTAAAATGATACAAAAGTATCAGGGAAGGCTTAGACTGCACCATCAGATGCTATCTTTGGCATCCTTCTCAGATGGTGATGCGTGAAGAGAGGACAGTCTGAGGGCACAACAGAGTTAATTCTCAAAACTCTGAGGCCAGCCAGCGTGTCTGGGGTTTTGTTGGTTGGTTGGTTTTTACTACACAAAATTGGAAATTGAGAAGGTGAACAGTTAGCATTATTTGCCTCCCACACTAACTTATTATTATTATTAGAGCAGGACACTATGGTGTGTGTAAGAGGACATGACAGTGTCTTTCACCCTGTGTAAAGTAGTAGGCATGCCAATGGCATGTATATTAGCAAAGACAGTCGGAAGGATAGCGGGAATGCGAATGGGAAGAGAGTTAACGGACTCAGTATTTTACTGATATTTATTGATTGAAAACATTTTGCAATCATTGAGGGCGAAAGGGCTAGGGCTGAGTGGGTAAGTGTGCACCTCTACACCATCCTTGAAGCACTGGGTCACGAATGTGTTCAAGACCATGCTGTCTAGAAACTCAAATAAGGCATTTTTATCTTAAAATACTGAGCCATAATGTTTCAAGAGTATATCATTTTAACAGTGTGAGTATTGGAAAGCTAGATTCAATAGCAGTATATTTAAAATTGAGAAACATTATTACCTTTTAATGATGCAAGCATAAGAATGATTCCCAGAAGCCGGGCGGTGGTGGCGCCCACCTTTAATCCCAGCACTCGGGAGGCAGAGACAGGCGGATTTCTGAGTTCGAGGGCAGCCAGGGATACACAGAGAAACCCTGTCTTGGAAAAAAAAAAAAAGAGTGATGCCCAGAAACAAGGTGGTTTTGTTCTTGACTTAATACACAATAGATAATGAACAGTATGTTGCATTCAAAAGATGCTGCCCATTTCTAGTGTATGAGTCATGCAGACTACGAAGCATAGGATAAAAACCCTACATTTTAATATTTTTACTAATACTTTGAAAATGTAACACAATGTATTTGATCACTTCAAGACTCTTCCCAACTCCTGCAGTCTACCCTCTCCTGTACACATCACCCCCTTCCTGTCCTCTTTTTTTCTTGAGATTTAGTTTTACTTTGTAGATGGTTTGCATCCTAGGCCTGTGTGCCACATGTGTGCAGTGACTGCAGAGGCCAGAGCTGCCGTGTGGGGACTGGGAATTGAACCTGGACCCTGTGAAAGAGCAGCTGATGGTCTCTCATGCTGATCCATTTCCCCAGCACTACCACCCCTGTCGTTGTCGTTATAAGACACAATCTCTTACAGTCTTTCCCTCCCCTGCCATGATCTTCCTGAGATTTAAGTGGAGGGCTGGATTGTAAATGCACTAAGTGGAAACAAGTACCCCACGGTTGGCCCGTTGGTCTCTGTGTCTAACCAGTTGTGACTGGATGGAGCCACCTCGTCTGTGAGTCTGTGAGCAGGGAGCACTGTGCAGTTAGAGGGTATACTGGGTTACAGAAGCAGCTGCAGGGGGTTCTCTCAAAGTTTTTAATTTATGGGTATTACTAAGAAAGTTGATTTTTACTTTTCATTTTAATTTTTTTCTCTGGAACACTGAAAATTAATGTGGAATCATGAAAACATCAATCAGAATAACATTCAGTGTTGAATTATTAACCCCTAAACACTAAAATTTCAAGGGTACATGTCCAATTCATTTGGTAAATTATCTCTGGGTAATTTCTTCTATGAGGTATGTGTGTTTGTTGCTGATGTTGTTGTATTAATGCACATGCATGAATACATATAGGAGAGTCAGTATTAGCAGAAGACACTATTTATTGCTTTAGAAGAGAAATATTTCATCACTTTTAAAGTGTGCCTTAACCTCTGATTTCCTTTTTAACAGTGACTTGGATATGTCAGAATTCCTAATTAACCCAAATGCAGGTCCTTGCCGCTATAATTTGATTGCTGTTTCCAACCACTATGGAGGGATGGGAGGAGGACATTGTAAGTTGACATTTTACATTTTAACCTTTTCATGTACTTTTTCCTGTAACATAGTCAGTACTTTTAAGTAAATAAAATGTCAAATGAATCTTGCTTATAATCATTGTTCAATAGTCTTAGGTGAATGAATCACCTGTATAGCTTGTATTTTAAAAGCCAGTTCTATATAGGAATAGTTAATGCCCTTCAGCTGAAGGCCAGGAAGGCACATGCTGTCTGTCTAAGGTCCTGTCCCTCCCACCCATCAGCCTCGCTCCTTTTCAGGTATCTGCAGCTGTGCTCTTCTGCAACTCTTTTCTTTTTTAAGATTTATTTACTATGTACACAGTGTTCTGTATGCCTGTAGGCCTGCAGGCCAGAAGAGGGCACCAGATCTCACTGTAGATGTTTGTGAGCTACCATGTGGTTGCTGGGAATTGAACTCTGGACCTTTGAAAAAGCAGCCAGTGCTCTTAACTATTGAGCCATCTCTGCAGCCCTGCGTACTTTGAAACCATGTATATTTATTTGTTAAGCAATAGGTACTGTTGATCTCAATAACTTCCTCTTGTTATTTAATCTTTTGCTTTTTATGATTACAATTATGGCATTTATCTTTCCACTCCAAATTACACTTAACGCTCTACTACTGTAAGACTGAAAACGAGTCAGTATTTATGGTCTGTTATCCAAGGATGCCTCTGAGCTGTCCATAGTGCCGCTTCCTCACACAGTGAGCGTGCGTGCCGAGCGGATGGGAGTTGAGGCTGCCTGTGCCAGCTCACACTGCACTGGGCAGACGACTGCCATTCCCGTGGTCATCGTTTTATCCTTCTCAGTGCCCGCTTGATTGCATTAACTGAGTAGAGTTCTTAACGATTTCAGTCATAAGTGAAATAGTCTTTTTTATATATATTACTTCACTTTGAAATCAAATCTATCGTCCCAAAACAAGCTACATTGCTTTTGTTTTTCTTTCTGAAATCACCAGAACAATATGGACAGTAACTATCCCAACAAGTCTACTAGAATATATCCCTACATCTGGGCCTGACCCGTGGGTTTTCTGTCTCGTGTCATTATGGACTGTCAGTCTTCTCTTGTTGTTGTTGTTGTTGCTGCCTACATCTGGACATTGTTACCTCTGTGAAAGGCTACCCTCTGCACCCCACTCCGGCTTACCTAGGACTGGCTCTTCATAGTTGCTGTTGGGCTGTGTGTTGGCTTTATCATTCTTGTCTCACTGTTGCTTTATAATCACCCTCTCCACGGGTCTAGCTTGCTAAGATTTTCAAAGAGGGTTACGAAATTCTTTATTTAGTCTATCTCACAGTTTTCTCATTTTCTTTAAGACTGAGAATATTCCTTCTGTGGGTGCGCTGTCTACTCTGCAGTTCTCTTGAGTTCAGACTGACAAGCTCAGCACATGCATTAGGCCTCACGCCGCTGAGCAGATTTAAGAAGGGATACAGAACGAAAGACGTGAGGCTGTTGCATGCAGGATCCTAGAGGGAACACAGACAGAAGATGTTCACGGCTGGTTACTGTGAATCTGTGTGGTTGCAAGGAGGGAAAATGGCTGAAGGCTCCCCAGGGGAAGCTGTCATGCCACCCTGTTCCTCAGCACCTCGGAATGTTGATGGTTAATGTGTATGTGTACAGCTATGGTCGGAGCGTGTTCTGGTAGCACATGGGGGTTTGAGCATCCTTTATACGAAGCATGGAGTAAAAAGTACCACTTGTCATCTTTCCCTGTTCTGTACTCTATTAAAGGCAGGGAAATCCTAGTGTGTAAGAGCCACAGGTGACTGAGCAAGGTTGTCAGAAAGGAAAATGTCATAGGAACTTAAGGAATAAAGATGCTGGACTTAGGCATCAGACCCAGCCTGAGTAACAGCTCCACTGCCTGGAGCAAACTGTCCTCTGGAAGCCTAAGGTTCCTAGTTCTCCAGTGAGAATCGGGGTGGTGCCTGAATGTGGATGCAGTGCACAGTATTGCACCTGCTTACATAACCACTACATAAATGGAACTATCTCTAATTACCACTGGTATATTTTTATGTGAATTTTTTTTTAAAAATTATTTATATTATTATTTTACCATAGTTTTTCTTCCTCTGAAAAATGTCACACGTTTCAACTTAGAAAAAAAAAGTATTTAAATTTGCTAGAAATGATTCTCAAAGGCTTTGTCAAATCACTTGAATGTGTTCTAGTTTTATATAGATACTTCTCATCACATGAGTGTGTTCTACCCTCGTGAAGATACTTACCATCAGGTTAATGTACACTACCTCTTACAGATGTTTATCATGCCTCTAGTAAATATTTCTTAGGCATGCGATCACAGAGTTGTGAGGGTTCCAGTCAAGAAGTAACTGTATTCTTTCATTAGATACTGCTTTTGCAAAAAACAAAGATGATGGGAAGTGGTACTATTTCGATGACAGTAGCGTCTCCACTGCATCTGAAGACCAAATCGTGGTAAGTATGTCTTCAGTTTCTGAAGTCATGGGGTCAGCCTCTTAGGAAGACATGTAAGTAAACAGAAGGGAAGACTGGGGCTGGAATGTGCTCATGTACCAGGGCCAGGCATGGTAGCGCATGCCTGTTGAGGCCAGCCTGATCCACACAGTGAGTTCCAGGACAGCCCAGGCTACACGGAGGAACCCTGTCTCCGAAAATAAGAGGAAGGGGGTCATCAGAACACTGTGTCCCATACTCTAGCAGCTTGTTGCAAACGGTGTTCATTTTGACTTCAAGACACAGAAAATTGCTTGTTTGGAAATTAATCTTGAGAATTTTCTCAGCACAAAGTCACACTGTGAACAACTTTCTTAGGGGAGTCGTTTTCCTCGGGAGAAAGGGGAGTAGCCCTGAGCTCTCAGACATTGGCTACTGTGGTTGGGGTGCTAGAGCCTGTGAGTTTTAGTCAGGAGTCTTTTAAGCTTGACAGCACGTGACAGCTCATGAGTGAGTAAAAGAATTTACAGATTCTCTGGTCATGTGTCACTCTACGAGGTTAGCCCTGATCCACTGTCACTTTCGCATTCTCAGTAGAGAAACTGGTCAGCTGTTCTCTCTCTGCACTGGTGTTTGTTTTATGTAACAACAACACATTTTTATTGACAGAATTGATTGATAGAAGCTGACTATGGTGTGTTTTAAAAAGAAAACAGTTATTCCATAGAGGTTTGTCCTTCCCTGAATTTTAGTTATTACAATATTATAAAGAGTAAGAAATGTAACAAGGCTGAAGAGATGGCTCAGAGGTGAACGCTGACCGCTCTTCAGAGGACCCGGGCACCTTTCCCAGAACCCACGGTGTAGCCTGGTATTCTAATTCCAAATCTGCTGTCCTCTTGGCCTCCACAGCATCAGACTTGCACAGGGTACACAGCAGACAGAATAGCTATACATGTAACAAAAAACCTAGACATGTAAATTTTTGAATGTTTGGGGTTTTTTTCCTTACTTAGAAAGAGAGGTAGTAACATTTCCTTGTGGTGTTTCCAATACAGGTGTCCATGATACTAGAAATGCTAACTGACGCCTGTGTTTCCAGATTAAATACTAAAGAGTAGACAGTAGTGTTTATAATATTTCAAGGATTCACGTTCTTAAAGCAAATTAATAAGATTCTGAACCCATCTACTGGCACAGATTTACTCTGTGAAACAAACAGGTCAAAAATAACTTGTCTCTCTTCCCTCCTGTTCACCCAGCGTGTATTTGTGACTGCTCTACAGTCTCATAGCTTGTAGTGTTCTGAAACAATGATGCCATTGTACCGAATGTCCTTACACAAGCCTACGTGGTAACACCTTCCTACATACCTAGGCAATAAGTTGAATGCTATACTAGCTTTTAAAAATAGGTAAATGGCCGCTTTAGCACCTCCCATCTGTGTACGAATCCCACACTTCAGTTCTGTTTCTCTGATCCTTCCGCCCAACATCTGAAAATGAACTGTCCTAATCCTGCCTTTCACATCAAAATGTATCTTGTTCAGGTTTGGCTGATAGAGGCCATTCGTTTCCACACCGCATAAGCCAGACTTAGTGCTACACTCCTTAGTCCCGGAACCCAGGCAGTGAGGCAGCCGCACATCAGGAATTCAAGGATGAAGTTAATGTTGTTGTTGCTTTCACATGAGTCTTCATTTAGTCAAGGAACACTTGAGTATGTGTGTCCGGCACAGCCTAGTTCCATTCTGAACAGCCATGCATTTCACTGTCTCTACCCCTTAACAACCCGGACACAGACAAATTAACATCATCATATGACAGAGACAGAAAGGGGTTGACTGTGCTGGAGGAAGTAAGGAAGTACGGAAAATTTCAGTCTAAACACAATGCTTGGCCTTCCCCTGCTCCTACGAATATGTAAGTTAAGTAAGCGTCACCAAGCACAAGCTCACCTGAAACCTGAGAAGCCCAGGAGGCCTGGCAAGGGTGCCATTGCCAGTGTGAGGCATGAGAGATCAGGATGTGGGGACGGGATTAGCCTGCAGGTCAGATTAGCGCTTGGGAAAGAACGTGGTATCGTAACTGCTCTCACCTTCAACTTGAGCGGCTCTCGGGTGCTTGCTTGGCAGATAGTGTAATAGCACCGTGTGTTCTATCTTCATAGCTCGCTGGTATCATGAGAGCAAGGGAGACTGAAGGTACTGAGTCGGCAGAAAGGCTACACGAGGCTGACAGCGTGATTTACGGACTTAAATTACTCTGCTCAAAAGAGAAGGAGCGTGTGAAATATTTGAATAGAATTAGTAAAACCTGACTGGAGTTCCTTATTAAGATAGAAATGCAATGATTTATCAAAGTTGGAAGGAAGTTTGCCAGTGACATTCGAAGTGTATGATAACCTAGTTGTAGAACTAAATTCAGTTCAGGGTAAGAACTGGATTATTTTTACCAACCATGGGCTCACTGTGTAGTCCAGGCTAACCTCAACTTGCTAAGTGCTAGGGCATGACCTGTTATTCTTAGCTAGCAGTTGAAGCCACAGGCTCTTTTGAAATGCCAAGTGAGGGACACAAGCTGAGACAGAGCAGGGCGTCTTTAAAGGATTTAGTGAGACCACAGAAGAATGCCCTAGGAACTGGAAGAAAGATGTAGGGAGAGGCAGTGTCACTGAAGACAGAAGTTACTGGAGAGAAGGCTGTGAAATATCAAGTACGACTGAATGATGGACTACTTTAAAGACAGCCAGTTGACTCTGACACTGCTGGCCCTCCTGAAAGCCATTTGGTTACAGTGGTTTGGACAAGTTAGGTGACATTGAATTGGAGCTGATTATGAGGCGCTGGGTAGACTCTGGCAGCCCAGTGGAGCAGAGGAGAGGTTGTAAGATTGGAATGGAAGTTCTTTCCATGGTAAGGATTTTTGATGCAGAATAAAACAAGTCATTTTTAAACCAGCAAGACGTGTCTGGTACAGTACGTAGTGCACATGTACATAATCCACATGGAGCTCACACTGTGGCACGCGTCTGCTATTTTAGCATTGGAGACTCAGGCTGGGAGGTCACAAGTCCTAGACCATCTTGTACTACATGGCAAATCCCAGGTCAGCATGAACTATGTTGTTAGTTTACAGAGTATTAGATCTCATTATGACATTCCCCTGCCCTTCATACCCCTGAGCCCCATAGGTGCCATGTGTGCCATCCCGTTTGCTCAAAACCTCTTGTCCCTTTCTTGTGGCTGCCATATGGTTTCACGGCCTGTATCCATTCTCACACACACTTAAATATGAACATACATACATACATACCAACTTTAAACAGTTAGGATCTGCTTATGAGGAAATGTGGGTTTTTGTCTTTTTGAGTCCATGTTATCTCACTTAATATACTTTTCCAGATCAATTTATCTTCATGAAAATTTATTATTTCCTTTTTCTTGACTGCTGAATAAAATCTGATTGTGTGCATATACCTCATTCGCACTATGCGGTCGGTCATGTGTTGATGAGCATCTGGACTGGTCTGGTTCACTGTAGTGTGGAGGTAGCAGCAGTAGACATAGATGTGCAGTGTCCCTGGTAAGGTATGTGGTGGGTCCTTGCAGATGGCCCAGCAGTGGCTCAGCTGGGTCTATGCTGCTTCTCATCTTAGTGTCTGCCAAGCCTCCGTACTGAGTCCACGCTCCCACTGCAGTGAGGGAAGCTTCCACCTTCCCTACTTCCTCACCACACCCGACATCTGTGTCGGGACCTCAGCCATCCTGGCTGGGGAGAGGGACTCAGAGTTTGCACTTTGTTGTTGGCTAAGCATGGCTGATATTTCAAACTCTTTATTATCTATTCGAGGTTCTTCTTTTGAGAACTGTTTATTTCACTGGCCCATTTATTGGTTGACACTTTGGGTGTGGGGTTGAATTTTTGTACTTCTTTATTTAGATTTCAACCCTGTTTGAGATAGAAGTCATAGAAAAGAATTGCTCCCGTTCTGTAAGCTGTCAGCTCACTCTGCTCATCGTTCCCTTTGCTCTGCACAACTCATGTCCTGTAGACTCCAGTGTTCATTCCCACTAGCCTGGGCTACCTCTTCAAACAACACAGGAGCCATGAAGATGGCTCAGGTTAAAAGCACAGGCTGCTCTTGCAGTGAACCCTGGGTTCCATTCCCAGCAGCCACATGGCAGCTCACTACTGTCTCACTCCAATTTCAGGGGATCCAGTGCCCTCTTCTGGCTTCTATAGAAATGGGGTTTCTCATTGATGCTCACACATACATACAGACCAAACACCTATACAAAGTTGAAAAAAAGTAAATATAAAAGATTACAGTGATGATTGCTGAACCATCACCTTTTATTGGACATGAGGGTCAGCCACAGTTGAATTCTTCATGGATAGGAGTGGGGCAGGCAGTCATGCTCAGGTGTGCCAGGCCCTCCACCGTGAGCCCTTGTTAGTGGTAACTGTATTATGGGTCATGACCTCTATGAAAACCTCCAGCAGTGCCTGCCACAGGGGATGAAATCCCACAGCAGTATCTAGGTGGCAGTTCTCCAGGTCTCATCTCCATCAGCTGCTTCCCCTGCAGTGGCTCGGCCATAACATCCTGCAGTCCTGGGCTTGGCAAAACCCAGGTGCCTGCGAGAGCTACTGGGAAAGGAATACGTACCCTGGAAAATAGTCCTTTAAAATGAGTATTTTCAAGTTGGGATGGTAGTACACACTTTAGTCCCAGCACTCAGGAAGCAGAGGCAGGCAGATCTCTGAATACAAGGCCAGCCTGGTCTACAGATGGAGTTCCAGGACAGCCAGGGCTACACAGAAAAGCTTGACTCAGAAAACCAAAGGAAAAACAAATGTCTTTAACATATGTTAGTTATACCAAGAACAGGTTTCTGTATGACATTTTCAGGGATGTGAGTGGTATCCTTCAGTAAGCTTTATTCTCTGTAATTGTCCCCATCCACTCCTGCCCTTTTCTGTTCCCTGATTGTCCCTCTTGTACTTTCTTTAAAAAAAAAAAAAAATCAGTGTTCTTCCAATAAATACCAGAGAAATGTTCAACATTTTTAACCCCCAAGGGAAATGTTATTTAATAGGGAAGGTGCACTAGAGGTCAGGCATAAGCTGAAGCTAATGGTGTTAGATAGAAAGACATTCACCTTCAAGGAAATCAAAAACACGGGTATTTTAAAACAAGTACACTAGTTTGTATTTTGGCTGTATATATTTCTTAGTCCAAATTATATAGAATTAACCTGTTTCATTTTAAATATAGAAATAATTACATTTAGCCAATTTTAGTAGCTTCCATGTGATCATGTGTAGTTTTTTTTTTTTTTTTTATGTCATTAAAATTGGTTACTAGTTAACAATTGATACCGTAGCAGCTGTGATGTTTGTCTGTTGCCACCGCTGACACACCTTGCTTGTTCGACAGTCCAAGGCAGCGTACGTGCTCTTCTACCAGAGACAGGACACTTTCAGTGGGACTGGCTTCTTCCCTCTTGACCGAGAAACTAAAGGTGCTTCAGCTGCCACAGGTATCCCCCTGGAAAGTGACGAAGACAGCAATGATAATGACAATGACCTAGAAAATGAAAACTGTATGCACACTAATTAACGAAAGTGCAAGAAGCCATAGGAGAGACTTTCCTGCTGGTGGTGTCTATGGAGATGAAGTTATCACCACATGAAACAGAAGTCTGAGATGAGGAGTTTCAGATACCCGAATGTAAATCCTTTATCAGATTTTAACTTGTGCAGTACTTGAAGTGAAACACAATGAAAACTTTAACAGAAATTGTCTCTTAATACATTTACAGTCTTGTATTTACAAGCTAAATATATATAGGAAATCACAAATAAATCCCTTTTAAGTTTGCTGCTGTTTTGATGAATTATGTTTTCTTTAATTTTTTGGATGTGACTTAATTGATGACAAATGTTAAATTTGTGGATGTTGGTCATTAATTTTGCTCTAATAATACTGCAAGAAAACCATGGCTGAACTTAGTTCTTGGGTAATCTAGTTCCTGCGCGTTAGGCTGCCTGTCTGCGCCATCCGGGTACTTAGCTGCTGTGTCGGTGTGGCTCAAATACTGCAGTGTCCTTGGTACACCAGATTCTCTGATCTGTCCCTGGTAATCAGTGTGGGTCTGTTCCCACCACGTGAGGAACAGTCTTGAGGAAGTTCCCTTTTGTTGTCTCATTAAAGTGCAGGCCATGACATTGACTTCCCTCGCTGTGGGAACGAACGCCTTCTAGATTTCACATGCCATCAGAATCATTTTCAGCTACATGTATGTATTTTTCACTGCAATTGGAATCTATTTAAATTTTTCAATTTTGTTTTGGTTTAGAATGCTTATCTTCACTCCACTGTTGGTTCAATATTAAAGGTTTTTGCTATTAGTCCCTACTCCATTTTGGTAATTTGGCAACTTTTTAGCTCTCCCAGTTACTGTAGCTTTAAGGCGGGCTGGTTAGTACTCTGTATCTGTAGTAAGAATTGCATCACAGTTAGGCGAGGCTTTCTGTTCACGTACTAGCCTTTAACTCATCGATAACTGGGCTATAGAGGTAGGTCTGTTAACTTTCTCTGTGTGTTCCTGATGGAATTCACCATAGCCTTACAGCTTTTCTCGGAAGGTAACCTGTATAAGAGAAATAGCGTTTGCATGTTCCAGAGTCAGAACCTTGCAGCACATGACGCACACAAACCTTGGGTTTCATTTAGCTTCTCACAGTCAAGGATCCAAGACGCCAAATCTATGTGTGAGCATTTGACACATTCTCATTTGCTGCTTCTCTCTCCCTCTGATCCAGTTGAAGGAATGTATGGGTGACTGGCAGGCAGTGCTGCCTTCAATAGGAAACTAAACGCTGGGGCCCATCTCCCACCCGACTACCTGAGAAACCGCTTTGTGTCCCACTGTTACTAAAGCAGAAAGTATAGTGTTCTTCACTTGAACTAATCAAATACAATAGATTATAAATTGTGTATTGTAAATAAAAGTTCACTCTGTGAGTGCACATTTTGGTAAATTATTTATTTATGTTAACATTATAAAAGAAAGGGAAAAAATGCATTTGGCCAGGATAAGTAAGGTATGTTGGTCATGGCTTTGCTTTATATCTTGATATTAAAGCTGGTTTTTGATCCTGGTCTTTTAAAAGCTGCTTTAGGTATCGATTCTTTTTTTTTTTTTTTTTCTGTTCTTTCTCTTTTTTCTTTTTTTTTTCTTTCTCTCTCTCTCTCTTTTTTTAAATGTAAACTGACCTCCTGCATGACAGAGGTTAATATTTTGTCTGCACTTGGGTTCACTTGAGTTTACATTTGAAATGTGCATGTTTATTTATACAGATTTCAATAAAGCTATTGACGGCCTTATTTAGTCTTTTATTTCTTACTCTGAAACCACTGAAGTAAATCCAGTTTTCTGCATAGACGACTTGACTGTACAGTGACATTATAGTTAGTATTACAAAGGGAATCAAATCCTATTGAGGATGTTTTAAACTTGGGTCGGTGTTGTTTTAACTCACATACTCATTGAGCAGACAGTGCAGTTTTCTGCTTGCCTTTGGAGCATGTATTCGTTCTGCCCTTAAACTTACTTTCATATGTTTAAAGTCCATGTTAACTTCTCATAGACCTAGATTATAGTATCCACCCTGACTCATTTGCTTTCTGTTGTATTTTGTTTGTGTTGTTTACTTCCTAATCCATTTGCTTGGCTATTGAGAGGGTCTTAGGCTGACCTTCACCGCCCCTGAAGCCCAGGCCAGGCTCAAAGTCTTGATCATCCTGCCTAGGCCTCTGAAATGCCGGGACTGCAGATGAGAACCACCATGCCCTGACTCAGACCACATCCTTTCAATGCATGCCATCAAGTCCTTTTCTCACTGAGAAGAAACATTTAGAGAATGCTGTGGATGCCGTTGAGTCTGTCAGACGATCGCTTCATCTGCAAAAATTAACCTTGTAGCATAAAAAAAAAAAGAACTAAAGAGATGTTCATATGGAATACAGGGTCATTAGGAATAGATTTAGATTAGAATTCTACTGGTAACTTTGCCTGTTAGTAATTGTATGATTTTGAACTTACTCTTTCTTAGCCTGTCTCTTGACCTATAAAGTAATGACAACTCCAGTAGCAGCTGTTTATGGAGGGCTTGCTCTAAACCAGTCACTCTATTAAAATGTGTGTGTGTGTGTGTGTGCGCGCGCGCACATTCTCCCATCTCATCCCTCAAGAGCTGTGTGGTAGGGACCAGACCATTCATTATCTTCACCTCCCATACGTTGTGTCCCAAAGTTCTCACAGTTATTGTGTGGTGACGTCCGCATCGTCCCCTCAGACACATACCGCCTCACTGTGTCACAGTGCCTTTCTCACCACACAACTCAAATGAGGTCATCTCGTCTTCCAGCAGGCAGGCTTTTGTGAACAATGTGGCACTTGTTGCTGATTGCTTCTGTCTGCGTGGAAAGTGCTGTTGTTAGAGAATTTAGCTTCCAGTAGGAAGAGTAGCAGCTGGTACACTTAGCCTTTCACCTTTCATTCCACAATGAACTTTATCGACGTATCACACTATTCGCTATTTTGATTGCATGTTAAATATTACGTGGTATATGATTTAAACCATTCCCCTAATTTCAACCTGAATTTCAAGTCTCTTTAATTTTTTTTAACTTCACATGTAATTTCTCTATTATATTTCACTTTATTTGGGAAGGAGAGTGCATGTCATGGCACGTGTGGAGATCAAAGGACAACTTGCAGAACTGTGGTCTCCTCTCCTACCACGTGGGCCCCTTGAGATCGATGGAAGTGCCTTTACCTGCTGAGCCATCTTACCTTAATTGTTTTGTTAGTTCAGGGAAGGGCACAGGTATACTATGGTGAGCACAGGGTGGCTAGAGGATTAGTGGCATCTTTTCTCTCCTTCCAGAGATCGAACTTGGAACATCAGGGTTTCATAGGGAGCGCCTTTACCCACTGAGCCATCTCACAGGCCCTGTGTTTATATTTAAATGACCTCTGACAAAGCTGTAGCCTGGTGCTTTTAAGTAATCCTTGCTTTGGCTTATAATCTGATTTTAGTAATTCTTGTGTTTTTCCTTGCATGGCAGACAACAAGGTATTAAGAACCACACAAAACATTGAGTTCAGCATAAAGAAAACCAACTCGTACCTAAATTAGATGTTGCACAAGGGCAGCGCTTTTTGTGGCTATCTTATTAGAAGAAAGCCACGAGAGATTCTGAGAGAAGGTGAGCGTTGCATACCAAAGGAGAAAGTCAAAGAAGAGCCTGCCTGAAAGGAGGCAGTTCCCACCTGTGGCCATGCTCAGCACTGGTACCCAGCCGATTTTCAGTCAGGCTTTCTGCCTTTCAACTCTACGGGCTGCTGTTTGACGGCTGCCCGCTCCCGGTCCCGCTGTTTGTCCGGGTGCACAGTTGCACAGGTTAGATTCTCTTGCCAGTGTCACTAAGATAGGAATGTGAAGAGACCTTGTGTCCCATTGAGGAGTCGGGTCCTCCAAAAGATTGAATGCCACCTTGTCTGAAGCCAAAGAACAGTAGTAGTCTTCCTAGTTCTTACTCTATAACAGAATTGATTTCTTTTACTGCCTGAAGAATTTTAAAATAGTTTCTTTTAAAAATAATGTTGATGCTTCCAGGTAATTCTTTTGAGTGCTGCTTGACCAGAAGATAAAGAAAAAAACCAAGTGTGTTTATACCCTTGGTGGTGCAGGTGCAGGTGTGTGTTATATATTGTTTCGTGGCCAGATTTTCCTAATGAGAAAAAAATATTTTTCTTAAGCATTCCAGATTTGGGACATTTTGATTCAGTATGTATATGCTTTGTGTATTTAATTCATATTTACTATAAATTACAGAAGAAATTGCTAAATAGTTTAGATGGCATGTTTGTTTAGAGCTAAATATATTAAATTTTTATAAGGGACATGGTTTCCAAAATAGCAGATTTGGGAAAATAAAATATATGTATAGTAAAAATTCAAATACTAAGCAAGCCTTGTTTTCACTATTAGAAAGATCAGGAAATCTTGTCTTTAAAGAAATGGCTAATATAAAACACAGTCCAAAGATTATTTGTGGCGAATACAAGCACTGAGATACATACCTGTATCATACTGTGCTCTCATGATTCCCCAGCTATTTGGGGCTCCTGCAACTAGCCAGAGTAGTTGAAGGGAAAGACCCTAAATTACTATCTGAATTCAAAAGTAGATAAACTACTAAAAAATCAAGTTGTTTTTTGGACAAGAGTTTCAAGAAATAAAGGAAAAAAAAACAAAAAACAGTCAGATGGGTTTCACTATTGGTTTGTTGTTGAGGTCTGGTCCCCTGCCAAATTTTGCAAAGGTGCTAAAAATACAACCATCTCTTTGGGAATGGTATTTTAAATAGTACTGTAAAAATAAAGCTACATTTTTAAATAATTTTTTATATCTCTGTGTGTGTGTGTGTGTGTGTGTGTGTGTGTGTGTGTGTGTGTGTGTGGTGCATGCCACACGTGTGGGGAAATCCATGGAGGCCAGAAGAAGGCATTGGGTGCCCTGGAGCTGGAGTTACAGGTGCTTGCTGGAAACTGAGTATCTGGAAGAGCTGGAAGTGCTCTGTTAACTGCTGAGCCCTCTTTCTAGCCCCAAGACTGCATTTTTAATATGCACAAAATCAAATACTCTGAATGTTTACGTTGTTTTGGCAGCTGACTGTTCTTCAGTAGGAAAGCTTGCCAGGTTTGTGGCTTATTTTGCTAATGTTTTCCCCCCGCATATCAGCAATTTATAGCTTCATCGGTTTAATTGGGTGGGGGGTGGGGGCTAAGTTTCATCTTCTGTGACCTTTCAGATTTGCTTGTGGCTAACATACTTGTCTGACTCCTCACACAGTCAAGAGAGCAGGGAACAGCCTGCCTGCTGTCCCTGTTTATAAGGCCTCGTAATGTAACCTTAGCCATTTCAGCGTAAGGGTTACTGAACGGCAGCCTGTGGCATAAGCTCCATCTTTAGAAAGGTCTGCTCTCTAGGATTGTATCGCTCAGCCCAGTTCCTGCCACCTCGGTGCATTCTCTGTTCTACCAGAGTGCCCTCTATCAAGTTTTGATCTTAACGTTCTCTTTTAACCTCTGTCTTCAGATTCTCCACAGAAACAAGACCAATAGGCTGTACAACTAGAAAGTTTCTGTGACTGAAGCTGACAACTTCTAAGACCCACAGTTATCAAGCCAGACCCAAGAATGCACAGACAACCTAGAAAGCCAGGGACAATCTTCCAGCCTAAAAGCCAGCAAGCTTGAGAACAAGAAGAGCCAGTTCCCTTTTGAATCCAGAGGACAGAGAGGACAGGGGTGCCAGCGCAGGGCAGTCAAGCACAAGGGGAGACATGTCCCTTTCTTTCATGCTGACCTTTATTTAGTTGGGATGAGACTCAACACTGGGAAGGCAAGCATATTCACCGTCCATACTTAATGCTCATCTCGTCCAAGAAGATGCTCGGAAGCAGCCAAAATAGTTGGGTACTCTGTACCCAGGCTAGTAGATATAAACCCCTTCACGTGTAAGTGTGCATTAGACACAGGGCTAGACCACTGGTGGTGTGGGCCTACCACTTGTGTGCACTCATCTCTCTCTCTCTCTTGATTTATAAAGTAGGGCAAGTCCAGAATCTCCTCAAAAAGTACTTAGACCGAGATAGATGTTAATTAGAAGACAGAAATCTGGTCTATGAAAACTGTTTGCTTAGCCAACCAGTGAAATGCCTTCAGATGTCCCGTTCTAATGTTGGGGACCAGTGTGGAAACCACAGTCCCCCGTGCACCAGACTCCGGCCCCAGCACTAATGAACTCCCTTGAGATAGATCCTAAGGCTTGGATTGTCTTAAGCTTTATAAAGGGTGCAACGGGTGTTTTTACTAAGGAAACAGACACAGGGTAATCAATAGTTGCTAGAACCATGTCGTCTGCTACGATCATGCTTGAGGAAAAAGATTAAGAACTACCTCCATCCAACTTCTTACCTTTCCTCAAATGCATTCTTCAGCTTTACCATCCCTATAGGGCTTTCCCATGCATTCTCCTTGCCTGGTCTGTTTGCTCTACTGCCAGACACATCTATCCAAAGGGCAGTCCCCTATCTTTTCAGTCGCTCGCTGCACTGGCTATAAGTCACGAGTCCGTCCTCCCCCACTACACCTGATAGAACATAGTGGGATCGAGTATTTCTGTACATAAACTGTCTTCACACAGACATTTCCTCACAGCGACCCTGTACTCCCATCCCACGAGGCTGGGACAGGAACAGAAGGATCATACATTTAAGGACCTTCTGAGCTACAGACTGAGTTCAAGTCCAGACTTTAAACTTCGGGAAGAACCCGTCTTCAGCATAGAAAATGCAGGCTGGGGGCGTCGCTTAGTGGTAGAGCATTTGCTTCAGCCTCCAGCACACACACAAGCTTTCTCAAGCATCGCTGCCCTTGTGGTTTTATGTTTCTAGCATTAATGAGCACACGCTTTAAGTTTTAAACGTAAATACTCTTTTTGGGTGTGCATTAAAAAATAGTGTAGGGCTAGGAATCCCCTGTGTCCCCAGTATGGGATGGGGGTTGGGAGGTAGATGCTAGGTGAGGTAACATTTTAAATCCAGTACGTTTAGGACATTCGGAATATTCAAACTTGGACGTATATTGATTTTCACTCAGATTAACTTCCCTACAGTCCAAAGCGCTGTGCCTGTCTGTACACTTTCCCGAGATGCTGTTCAGGTTCCCGTTTGCATGTTTATGGATTTACAGCTTAGTACATGGGTTTTTTTTTTTTTTTTTTGGTTTTTTAATAATGCTCTCAGTGTAAGCTTTTATGTTTTTCAGGAAGGTGTATGTTGGACTCAAAGTAAAATAGAGTATGTAGTAAGTAGCTGTTATTAAATGGTTCTTATTTCATGTAGATTTTCTAGGGGACTTTTACTGTAAGGAATTCTTTGTTCTAATAAAGACATGCTGCTATCTTTTGGTCTTATCAGAGATCAACCCAGATTTCCATTTGTGTGGGGCCCTCTTTCCATATGGACAGCCCTGTCTGGAAGCAGCCAAGCATCGCCTTTTTAATCTGAAACATCTCTCCGCTGTGCTCAGATAGTTAACGTGATTCAGCTCCTCTGTGCTCAGATAGTCAGGTGGTTCAGTTTCCTGGTTTTACTTCTGGGGGTTTTCTTGTGACTTGTTTGCCTCAATCATGTACATAGGACGTTAGGAAATGTTTAGATGACAGAAGTGAACTGTCATCTACGACTGTTGAGATGGCTAATGGGTAAGGGCCCTAGCCTGTAAGCCTATGACCCTAGTTCCATCCATGGGGCCCACATGGTGGACGGAGAGAAACAATTTCTGTCAATTTGTATTGATAGTCCTTTAAAAACTTGTCAGTTTGGAATATTCTAGTACTTCTCTGCAAATTCTGGATTTTTTTTAAAAAAAAGTAAATTCTACTTGTGCCCGTGTTTTACATTGAGTTAGACCTGCTGGAGCCGGGGTCCAGAAGGGTGGTCAGCTGGCAGACTTTTAGAAAGTGGAGGGTCTTTCTTTAACAAAAGCTCTGTTCAGTTTTTCTCAAAAGCCACAAAGTGGCATCTTGAAACTGGGGTGAGAACCCAGAGGTGTCACATCAGCTGTGATCATCCTCTCAGTCTTTGTGACCAGTGTCCAAGATTAGAGTCCTCAGAGCCAAGAGTATGTCCTTCCATCTCTTAAACCCACAAGCTTTGTCTCGGGAAGTTTGAACTTGGAAAGTAAGAAAAACAGAATTTTTTTAACTCTAGCACAAAGCTCTTGCTCATGAAATTCACAATCCGGGGACCTTTTCTTTCTTTTCAGGTGCTATGGCTCGAACCCAGGGCCTCACACACGGTAGGCAAACACCCCCCCCCCCTTCAGCTCCATTCTCACTCTCCGGCGCTATCGTATCAAGTGACATGTTTCACAGTATAGATGAATGTACACTATGTAAACAGCCACTGCATTTGCAATGTATGAAATTGCCCTTTGTAATATCAATAAATGTAATAAACATGTTTTGGTCAATCGAATCGCTATATCTGTACATTTAATTTTCTTGCCCCTTCTCCAAACGACTCATCATCCCTTATACTGTTCCTGCTCTCACTCTCAGCCACCTTGCAAGGAAAGACATGGACTGTGCGTGTAGCATGGTAATCATGCAGTGACCCAGTTTTGTTATTGGCTAATTTAAAAGAACAAAGATTTGGGCTGCAGTGTTGCAAGCCTTTACCTTTAATCTCAGCACTTGAGAGTCACAGGCAAAGGCAGGCAGATCCCTCTGAATTTAAAGTCAACCTGGTCTACAAAAGCAAAGTGGGGCACGCCTTTAATCCCAGCACTTGGGAGGCAGAGGCAGGTGGATTTCTGAGTTCGAGGACAGCCTGGTCTACAGAGTGAATTCTAGGACAGCCAAGGCTATACAGAGAAACCCTATACTGAAAAACCAAAAAAAAAAAGTTTCAGACCAGGCAGAACAACACAGTGAAACCCTGTCTTTAAAAAGTGTAATTTTTTTATGTAAATAAAATTTCTGAGCATAGTGATGCATGCCTGTAATCCCAGCTCTTTAGAGTGGAGGCAGAAGAATCAGGAATTTAAGATAATTCTTGGCTATAGAATGAGTTCCAGCCAATCACAGCTGCATGAAATCCTGTCTCAAAAAAAAAAAAAGAAAGAAAAGAAAACTAAAATTAAGAAGAAAATCTTAAAGCCTGCGATCAAACCACTGAGACAAACTGTCTAGATATAGAATAGCATTAACTGGGGGCACTGAGACGTTTGGTTGTGATCCTAACAAACTCCATGCGGTTCAGAGGGCTTACATGTACAGTGCTGGCTCATGATACAGAGTCTCATCATTTGAGGAAGCCCAAGTATCTTTAATAACCAAAGGAGGAATTTTTTAAATGATGATGCCATTGTAGGCAGCTACAATGTCTACTTTCAAACTCCAAGTTCCTGGCTTATTCCTACACTGTACCCAGAGTAGAAACTACAAGGAAAAGAATAGCTGCTAAGCCTCAGTGATTTCAGACGTAGTTCAGCATGAAGGAGACAGTTTGGAGTCAGGTGTGACTACACAGAGGAACTTTACAAAGGACTTGGCTTTTCCACTGAAACTTAAGTGACTAGGTATTAGGAGTAGAAGCCATGAATGGGGCCTATGCCTTAAAGGGTGGCAAAGGTCTTAATAAGATCAAGGAACTAGTCAGTAACTAAGCTGCCACTGAACAGAATGATAGGACAAAATAAAGGGGGGCGGGGCCTGAAGAGATGGTTGAGTGCTAAAAGAAAACTTGCCTCTTGTTACTAGGAGACAATCTCACAGCAAACACCTTGATGCCCAAATGAGATGAACAAGGATGAAACCAAGGCACATGCTAAACAGAATGGAGAAACACCCATGAGCCCTCAACCCTACACAAGAACTCTGGGCAACTGAGGGAAGTTGGGAACAGGAGAGGTGGCCTCCCCCCAAGGAGGAGCACACCAATTGGTTGTTCAGTGCCAATGGTCAGCCCTGAAAACATACATACAATTAACATTAAATGGACTAGACAGGTTATGTTTAGAAATATAGACATACACATATATGCATGCAGTAGAAAAGAAGCCATGAATTTGAAGGACAGAGGGAAAGGGTCTGCAGTAGAGGAAAGGAGAATTGTAATTCAATAATCTCGGGGGTTGGGGGGAGAGAAACACCTTATTCCAGAGGACCCAAGATTAGTTCCCAGGACCTTCATGGTGGCTCACAATGATCTTTAACTCCAGCTAGGATGCAATGCCATGTGATAACCTCCCCCTGCAGCAGGCATACAAGTGGTACACAGTCAGTCAGTCATGCACGCAAGCAAAACATCCATGCACATGAGAATAAAAACAATTAACATGTACTTTGTGAGCCACCTTTCCTGAATACGTGTGCCAGCCCTTATCAAAGAAGCCTCTCTCCGACAAATGAAGACCATCATAGAAAACTGCAACTGGACACTGTGCAGAGATGGTAGATCATGGAGAGTCCAACACCAATGCATATGTATATCACCACTCCTGTATCCACTGAAGCATGGGCAGAACGATTGTAAAACCCAGAGTTCTAGGAAGCCTGCTGTGAAACTGTCTCTCTTAGAAATGGCTGCACAGACAAGACGGGAACCATGTCAACATCCATGGACGCATTCATGGGAAAGGAGAAATCCTGTGGTGTCCCACTCCTAGACAAAGGACTATGAGCAACTAATAACTGCTGGAAATAGCAAAATTAACCTCCCTCAGGAATGAGCCCCTTTATCTCACCTGACCAGAGTGGTGATGAGATCTGTATTGGTCAACAAAAACAGACTCAGCAGCAATATATATATGCACACACACATAGATACCAGTTTGTAAGGATGATCAAAGAAGCTATCAACTTGAGAGGGGCGTGGGAAAGGTTTAGGGAAAGGTGATTGGGAAGAGCTAAAGTAAAAGGGAGGAGGAGAAATGATATAATTCTATTTTAACTAAAAATGTTATAAATAAATAAACAACTAGTAACAATATAAACTAGAAATTATAATGTATGGTCAATAGGAAAACAACAAGACAGATGGTAACATCTAAGAAGAAAGACTTTCAAACTTAAGAATACATTAGAGTAAATCTGAAGGCTGAAGATGTAAAGAGTAAAACAGAGACTTCAGGAAGGATATGAACTAAAAGAACAAAGCAAAAGAACATGATATAACACCCAGATCTTCGGCAAGATCAATGGCAAGAAGAAGAGCAGTTTTAAAATCAAATGTCCAGAGTGGGGAAGTGGCTCATACATTTGCCACACAAGCATGAGGCCCTGAGTACAATAGGGAGGCAAGATTCCCACAACTCACTGGCCATCTGGTCAACCTAGTACTCTTCAGGCTGAGGCTTTGCTCAAAAAGTGGAGAACAATTTTGGAACATGCCCAACACCAACCTGTGATCTCTGCATGTACACACACACACACATACACACACATCTAGACAAGCACACACAAAATCTCATATTCAAAAGCAAACATAACACTGCTTTTGTTTGCTTTCCATAGTTTTGGGGATGGCATCGAGGGCCTTGTGAACAAAAGGCAATGCCAAACCACTGAGCTACATCCTCTGCCTTTGTTGTTTTTAAAATAAGGGGTCCCCATAACTGACATGGCTCCTGGACTCTGTTCATCCCAGCACAAGTTCTCAGTATTCATCCATCAGGACTAAGTGCCACCACAACCAACTCTGGTTTTTTTCTGAGTGGATAGGACCCTGAAGACCTGTGAGACTGAACCAAACAAGAGAAAAATGGGAACATCAAAAATATACTTGAATACAGGTAAACTTTTTCTTAATTTGACTTTTTAAAAAAAAATCAACTGATAAAGCCAACCAATGTGTTCTAAGTAAAATAAATAGAGAAACACACACACATAGTAATTAAAACAGAATCAGCACAGTGAAAAAGGAGGATGAACAAAAGACACAGGAAGAAAGTCTCATTATCAGGAAGCCATGTGGCTGCTGACAGTTCATTATAAATGAGGAAGGTCTCACACACACACACACACACACACACACACACACACACACACACAGCATAGCCTTTGAGATTCTAAAACCCGGGTGGGTGGATAGGACAGGAAACAGAGGATTTCATCTGTAAGAAGATGGCTTCAAAACTGAAAGAAAATTCAAGATATTTTCACATAAACACAAATGAGAATGTGTTCATTAGATGCCAGAAGAATTTCTAGTTGGGAAATCCGTAGCTATGGTTGGACAAAGTTAGGCCAGGTTTTCTTTCTGAAAAACTAAATGACTATTCAAAGGATTAAAATGGTTCTTCTATTTTAAAAAAAAAAAAATCAGCTTTTTTACATGTGCTTATTTAAAAAAAAAAACTACACACAATAGGAAGAATACACTCAACATTAGTGTCTTTAGTGATAAAATTCTGAATAATCCAAGAACAGCAGTACTTTCTCACAGTTGAATAAAGGCTGACTGTGGGAAAACCTACAAAAACACTATGGTTTACAGTGAAATACTCAAATGTGTTTTACTCAGAATTGCTATCCACCAAAAAATGGGATAATGCAAAAATATATGGCTCACTACTTCTATTACACATTGTACTAGAGTTTCTAGATAAACATAGAAAAATGTTTGGTTGTAATGCTGGGACACTGTAAAGAGAATAGCACTGTGTTGTGTTGGAGTTGAACAGTTGCGCATGAGCTAGTTTGATGAGGCTGTAGTTACATTTCCTAGGTTTCCTGTGGTTTTCCACTCTCTATATGTGGGTTAATCATTAGCTTCACCGAGTCTGGAAAACTTTCAGCTCTTTTTTCTTTCCTTTTATATATGTATATATATATCCTTTTCTCTGTGTAAGAATCCACTTCACACAACCCCAGAGAGTGACCCACTTTCATTTTGGACTGGGCTACTTTCTTAGCTGTCTGTCTGCCTGTCTGTCCAGTCTCTGCCATCTGTATATCTATTTTTATTATTAGGTAGGGATGTTTTTATTTTCCCAAAGTTTCATTTTGAGAAATTCCTATAATGCTAAAGCTTGCAAATTCTTCTCTGCTTTCCAATCTAGTGCCAAGTTTTTAAATCTTGGGTTTTAACATTTTCTTGCCCTTTAGTTATCTCTGATATCCTCTATGTCTCTAGTCTAGGATATTTGGGATATGGCTTTATTATTTTAATGTTTTTTTTTGCTCATTGTAATGTCTATATCAGTTCAAAATCAGTTTTGATAGTGTGAGCATTCTCCTATATTGGATCCTGTTTTCTGCAACTGTATATGTCTGGTACATATCCACTTCTTACTGGATGCCAGACTTGTGAATTTTTTAGTCTGTTGAGTGATGGATATTTTTCTGTATTTCTATAAATGTCCCAGAGCTTTGTTCTGGGATAAGATTAAATTACTTGGAAACTGCTTGTTTCAGATCTGTTGATGACTCGCCTGGCAGTTTCCGAACAGTTTCCAATCCAGCACCTACCACTAATGATCCCCCTCCTGAAGCAATCTCCCCCAAACCCTCTTTCCAGTGTCACATGCTTGAGATTTGCCCACAGCTGATGGGAAGGAGCTGTCCAGGCTCCATGTGACTACCTGCTATTGTGATGGCCATGCTTCCTCATAAACCCCATTCGAGTTGCTCATTAGCACCTATATGCCAACAACTGCCGAAAATACAGCCAGATTTAGCTGTCTGAATAAAGAGCCTCCTCTCTAGTGTCCTGACTTGCAAATTTTCACTACCTTGGCTTCCACGGACTGTCAGTTTTATCCATCAACTTAGGGTGTCTACTGGGTTCTTCCTGGCACAATTCTGCCAACTCTCAAAGCAATAAGTGAGGAAATCTCCAGACCAGCTCTGTTTGCCATTCCCCACTTAGAAATCTTCCTATGATGATATCATCTTGACTGTTGTCTTCTATTTGGGATATTTCAGACAAGGGGCTAAATTTAGTCGCTGTTAATCTTGGCTTAAAACAGAACTCAAGACCTTATGAAGGGGAGAGTGATCACCGGCCTTATCTGGTATTGCTTCAAAACCTGTGTAATTGCAATTCATAACACTGTTTGGAGGAAGGGATTGAAGGAAAGATGGCAAATTTTATTAGGAATAACACAGAAAAAATAAAGCCCCACTGAACAATAAAATGAACAAGTAATAGCAGAGATCAGACAAACAGACAGACAGACAGATAGACAGACAGGTAATAAAGCAGTTCAGTCTAAATTCCAGCCCACCTAATCTCTTATGGCCCATGTATGTCCTACACTTAAAATGAAAATATGCTGATTCCCTAAACTTTAAGTGAATATGATCATTCATTGTATCTGTCAAAAGTATACTCCACATACAGACCAAGGACAAAGGACAGACACCTGAATCTGAGAAGTCTTGCCAGACTCTATCCTTAGGGGATATGTCAAAGCCCTCTACTTGGATAAGTAAGAAATGATAGCTTAGCCAAGAGAGTCATTACAGCAGAGAGAATGCTTGCTATCAGCAATACATCCGGGCTCTTCATGCCATGCATTTGTGTGAATATGATCCATGTACAAACCTCCTTCTCTACATGTAACTTCTGTAACTCCACCTTGGACTCCCAAGGTACAAAGACTGAAGCATTACACCGAGGAGCCACCTTTGTGTTGTGTTCCAGACAATCATGCTGACCAGTGAACGAATGAGTACTTCCTAATACTGATTACTGATCTTAACAAGGGCATATGGAGATGGCCCCAAAGTTAGGCACTTGTGTTGCTCATGCTAACACCAGTGATAACCAGACAGCAAGAGGCAAGTGCAAGAACATAAGCAACACAAACCAAGGCTACTTGGCATCATCAGAACCCAGTTCTCCCACCACAGCACTGGAGATCCCAACACACCAGAAAAACAAGACTGATTTAAAATCACATCTCATGATGATGAATGATAAAGAACTTTAAGAAGGACATAATAACTCCCTTAAAGAAATACAGGAGAACACAAGTAAACAGGTAGAAACCCTTAAATAGGAAACACAGAAATCCCTTAAAGAAAACACAACCAAACAGGTGAAGGAATTGAACAAAACCATCCAGAATCTAAAATTGGAAATAGAAACAATAAAGAAATCACAAAGGGAGACAACTCTGGAGATAGAAAACCTAGGAAACAGATCAGGAGTCATAGATGCAAGCTTCCCCAACAGAATAAAAGAGAAGAGAGAATCTCAGGTGCAGAAGATTCCATAGAAAACATTGATTCATCAGTCAAAGAAAATGCAAAATGCAAAAAGATCCAGGAAACATCCAGGAAATCCAGGACACAGTGAAAAGACCAAACCTAAGGGTAATAGGTATAGAAGACAGTGAATATCCCACACTTAAAGGGCCAGTAAATATCTTCAACAAAATTATAGAAGAAAACTTCCCTAACCTAAAGAAAGAGATGCCCATAAACATACAAGAAGCCTATAGAACTCCAAATAGACTGGACCAGAAAATAAATTCTTCCCATCACATAATAATCAAAACAACAAATGCACTAAATAAAGATAGAATATTAAAAGCAGTAAGGGGAAAAGGTCAAGTAACATATAAAGGCAGACCTATCAGAATTACACCAGACTTCTCCCCAGAGACTATGAAAGCCAGAAGATCCTGGACAGATGTCATACAGACACTAAGAGAACACAAATGCCAGCCCAGGCTACTATACCCAGCCAAACTCTCAATTACCATAGACGGAGAAACCAAGATATTCCATGACAAAATAAAATTTACACAATATCTCTCCACAAATCCAGTCCTACAAAGGATAATAAGTGAAAAACATCAACACAGGGAGGGAAACTACACCCCAGAAAAAGCAAGAAAGTAATCTTCTTTCAACAAACCCAAAAAAAGATAGCCACACAAACATAATTCCACCTCTGACAACAAAAATAACAGGAAGTAATAATCACTTTTTCTTAATATCTCTTAACATCAATTCAATTCCCTAATAAAATGACATAGACTAACAGACTGGATATGTAAACAGAATCCAGCATTTTGCTACTTACAGGAAACCCACCTCAGGGAAAAGGACAGACACTACCTCAGAGTAAAAGGCTAGAAAACAATTTTCCAAGCAAATGGTCCCAAGAAACAAGCTGGAGTAACCATTCTAATATTGAATAAAATCGGCTTTCAACCAAAAGTTATCAAAAAAGATGAGGAAGGACACTTCATACTCATCGAAGGAAAAATCTACCAAGATGAACTCTCAGTTCTGAACATCTATGCTCCAAATGCAAGGGCAGCCACATTCATAAAAGTAACTTTTCTAAAGCTCAAAGCACACATTGCACCTCACACAACAATAGTGGGAGACTTCAACACTCTGCTCTCATCAATGGACAGATCACGGAAATAGAAACTAAACAGAGACGCAGTGAAACTAACAGAAGTTATGAACGAAATGGATTTAGGAATGGATATAGAACATGTGGTACATTTACACAATGGACTACTACTCAGCTATTAAAAACAATGACTTCATGAAATTTGCAGGCAAATGGATGGAACTTGAAAATATCATACTGAGTGAGGTAACCTAATCACGTGGTATGCACTCACTGATAAGTGGATATTAGGCAAAGAGTGTGGAATACCCATGATACAACTCACAGACCACATGAAGCTCAAGAAGCAGGAAGACCAAAGAGTGGATGCTTCAGTCCTACTTAGAAGGGGGAACAATATAATCAAGGAAAGCAGAAGGTGGGAGAGACTTGGGAGGAAGAGAGGAGGGTGAGGGGGAAAAGAGGGGCAGAATCAGGTATGGGAGGAGATGTACAGAGGGTCAGGAAATTGAACAGAGGTGTGTGGAAATAGGGGATGAGGAACTGGGGATAGCAACCAGAAAGTCCCAGATGCCAGGAAAGCAAGAGCCTCCCAGGACCCCACAGGGATGACATTAGCTGAAGTACCTCAGAAAGGGGAGGGAAAACCTGCTGAGACCATATCCAGAGGTTAGGCGTGCCCCACCCCCGGTTGAGGGATGGGGCCACCCATATATCTCCAAAATTTTAACCCAGAATTGTTCCTGTCTAAGGGAAATACAGGGACAAAGAGTGGAGCAGAGACTGAAGGAAAGGCCATCCAGAGACTGCCCCACCTGGGGATCCATCCCATGTGTAGACACCAAACCCAGACACCATTGTGGATGCCAAGAAGTGCTTGCTTACAGGAGCCTGATACAGCTGTCTCCTGAGAGGCTCTGCCAGATCCTGACCAATAAAGATGTGGGTGCTTGAAACCAACCATAGGACTGAGCATGGGGTTCCCAATGGAGGAGTTAGGGGAAGGACTGAAGGAGCTAAAGGGGCCTTCTTTGGCATCAATGGGAGGGGAGGCTTTTGGTCCTGTGAAGGCTTGATGCCCCAGTGTAGAGGAATGCTAGAGCAGTGAGGCGGGAGTGGGTAGGTGGGTGGGTGGGTGGAGGAGCATCCCCACAGAAGCAGGGTAAGGAGGGATAGAATAGGGGGGTTGCAGAGGGGAAACTGGGAAAGTGGATAACACTTGAAATTCAAACATAAAGTATCCAATAAAGAAAAAGAGGGGCTGGTGAGATGGCTCAGTGGGTAAGAGCACCCGACTGCTCTTCCGAAGGTCCAGAGTTCAAATCCCAGCAACCACATGGTGGCTCACAACCATCCGTAACAAGATCTGACTCCCTCTTCTGGTGTGTCTGAAGACAGCTACAGTGTACTTACATATAATAATAAATAAATAAATTAAAAAAAAAAAGAAAAAAAGAAAAAGAAGACATTCTTAGGTGATGAGAGGAAAATAGGGAAATAGACATTTAAGCCACAAAAGTATGTGATATAAAGCTAACTTTCTAGATTCAACCATGTCACAGTTTTTTCATTTGGGAGCTTTTTCATGTCAGATAAACGCATTCAACTTTCTGTGTATTAAAGATGTGGGAACTATTTTACATTCCAAATGACTCCAACAACTGTTTGTTCTCTGTGGCAGTGACCGTGAAAGTCGGGCTTTCTTTTCCATCTCATTGACCACTGGTGTAATAGGAATCACACATGACTAACCACTAGGTACATTTGGCACATTTATCCATTTAAAAAAGTATATTCTTTAAAAAATTTGTTTTGGGGAAGAGGAGCTTTGAAAACTGAATTTTTTTCCCTTGTTCCTTCTATTTAAAACTTATCAAATCATTCTACTATAATGTTACATAATACATAAAGCACATTGAAATATATAAAATATGGTTAATAAAAACAAGTAAATATAAGGCAAGACATTATTGAAGAAAATTAAAAGAACACCCTGCATCCTATAAGACCACCATGGATAAAAGTTGAATATTAACAATAAACAACAGAAAGCAAACTCATGGAAACTGAACAACTCACTACTGAGTGAAAAATGGGTCAGAACAGAAGCTAAGAAAGAAATTAAAGACTTTCTAGAGTTCAATGAAAATAAATACACAACATAGGCAAACTCATGGGACACAATGAAAGCAGTTCCAAGAGGCAAGTTCATAGAACTAAGTGCCTATATAAAAAAGTTGGAGAGACTTCATAGTAGTAACCTAACAGGACCTGAATGCTCTAGAACCAACAGACGAAATCCCACGTGGGATTGGATTACATCTAACTTGAGTTGTCCAGAACAAGTCACATGGAAATCCCCAAACATTCCAGGCTGTTGCCAAGAGCAGACATAGCTTTCGACAAACTGGCAGCAATGCCCCACTGATGAAGACACAACTCACACAACTCAGTGCACCACAGGGAGAAGTCCAGCTTGCGCATCGGTGGAGCGCCGCCAACCATTTGATTTACAATAGTGTCCTGCATGCAAGATACAAAATGCTTGGACAATGGTAGCACAAAGCTTGTGGGAGTCACCAAACAATATCTCACTGGGGAAACAAAGGTTTTGGTGGTGGTGGTGGTGGTTCTTTCTCCCTTTCTTTCTTTCTTTCTTCCTTCCTTCCTTTCTTTCTTCCTTTCTTTCTTTCTTTCTTTCTTTCTTTCTTTCTTTCTTTTTCTTTCTTTTTTTTTGGTTTTTCGACACAGGGTTTCTCTATAAAGCCCTGGCTGTCCTGGAACTCACTTTGTAGACCAGGCTGGCCTCGAACTCAGAAATCCGCCTGCCTCTGCCTCCCTAGTGCTGGGATTAAAGGCGTGCGCCACCAATACCCAGCTGAAACAAAGTATTCTTAAGGACACTTTGTGTATATATTATGGCTTCCTGCATAGTGCTGTTAGGAGGTGTATGACGGAGAGGGTCTCTGTTTCTTGTGCCTTCTCTTGAGTTCTTTTTCTTCTGTTTTTCTCACCAATTCTGAAGTGTTAGTTTTTTGTTTTTGATATCATATCATATCATATCATATCATATCATATTTCATTAGAAGCCTGTTTGTTTTCTAATGAGAAACAGAAAGGGGGTGGATTTGAATGGGAGGGGAGGTGGGGAAGAACTGGGAGTAAAGTGAGGAGGAATTGTAATCAGGATATATTACCTAAGGGGGGGGGGTATTTTCAACAAATGGAAAAATCTTATTTGAAGGCATCTTTAATGCTAGCTGAGTCCAATCATGAGAATCCTACCTTTCAAGATGCTGTGAAACTTTCGAGTTTAAACAAAGGTCTCTGCGATGGACACCACCGCTCGTGTTAGCAGCTCCCCTTCTTCAGTTTATCTGCAGGGTTGAAGAGCTTCTGTAATAAGGGAAAGCTTGTAGCTGTGCCTTCACACCAGGATGAGCACCACCGCAGAGTCCCACGGCGTATGCCCTGCACAGCCGAACAGCCCTGTCACTCAGTGATATTTTTTAATATTCTACAGCAAAACGACCAGTTGGATGGAAAGAGAACTGTTGTTAAGCTCTTAGAACTGTTAGGACCTTTGTCTCTGTTAACCACCCATCCTGTGCTTCACTTCCTCCATAGGTCTTTTGTTGGAGTGTGGGGAGCAAGTGGGTGAAGCCAGGTCCCTGCTATAGTGACATCATCTCTGGTGTATTAGTGCTCAGGCAGGCAGGCAGGCTACTGTCGTGGAAAGCTTCTTTTATACTTGCAAGTCCTTTTATACAATGTATCTCCTCTGGCTCTGCCTTTCCTTTGTCTTTAGAGATACCTTGCTCCCAACTGTGGAGTTGAACTCCTGAGTTCGAGTATCAGCCCCACCCATTCGGTTTTAACACTGAGGAAACTTGACTCAATCTCTTCCGGCTTGAATCTCCGCATCTGGAGAAAAGATACACAACCTGATAGCATTAGCATAGGACTATGTAGGGATGTCTGTAATGAGGGACCAGAGACACAGTTCAGCAGTTAAGAGCACCGGATGCTTTTCTGGAGACCTTGGCTCAAGTCCCAGCACCCACATGGCAGTTCACAATCGTCTGTCACTCCAGTCCCAGGCGATCCGATGTCCTTTTCCAGCTTCTGTGGCCACTGCATGCAAGTGGAGCACAGACATATATGCTGAAAACCCATACACACAAAATGAAAATTAAGGTAAAAAATATTTCTAAGAAAGGAATATCTATAAAGTGCTTAAGACAATGGCAACTTATATGAACTTGGATACCTATTTACCTGTACCTCCTAAGAGTCATATGAATTTCATCAAGGAACCTCATCCATTAAGTAAGGAACTTCCTAAGTAGGAGTAGCTTCCTCTTCTCTGCTTCCTCCTAAGTCTTCGCAGCTGTCTCTGTCCGCCTGCCTTCTGGTGGCTTAACAAACATCTACTGTATTTTACACTATGTTAGTCTGGTTAAGCTCAAAATTTAAAAGCCTTGTCCTTCCATTCTTACCACATAACAAAATGAATCAATACTTAAGCAGTCTCATGCGAGGGAGGAGCTGAAGAGAAGGGAAGGCAGAAATACAAGGTAATCTATTCTTCCATTCCATTCCATTCCATTCCATTCCATTCCATTCCAAGCTATGTTATGCTAAGCTAGTCTAGTCTAGTCTAATCTATCCATTCCATTCCATGCTAGGCCATGCCATGCTATGCTATGCCATGCTATTCTAGTCTATCCCATTCTATTCTATGCCATGCTATGCTAAGCTAGTTTATTCTGTTCTGATCTTTTTAAATTCTATCCATACCGTTCCATGTCATGCTATGCTATGCTATGTTAAGCTATTCTAGTCTAGTCTAGTCCATTCCATTCCATGCTATGCTAGTCTAGTCTGTGCTGTGCTGTGCTGTGCTATGCCATGCCATGCTATGCTATTCTATTCTATTCCATTCTATTCTATTCTAGGCTAGGCTAGTCTATTCCATTTCATTCTATTCTATTCTATTCTATTCTATTCTAGGCTAGGCTAGGCTAGGCTAGGCTAGGCTGTGCTGTTCCATCATTTTCTCTGTCCCCCTCCTCCCTCCTGAAGAAAACACACTAGGAAATTGATTAGTGGGGCTACAGGAGGGTGTAGCACTTAAAAAGGTTGAGAAAGTTAGCAAATGATCACCTGGTTGTCACCAGTTCTGGCCAGTAGGGGGTAGCAATGTCCAGCTATAGAAATCCTCGTGGTTCCAATGTTCCTTGCTAGAGCGCAGAGAGGGACTGATCTCTGGCTTGTTTAGAGATAGATCATCAAGTACTTAAACTATTGGTGCCTGGTGGCAGGGGAGAAAAGACTGTTGGTTCTGTCCTGTTAGTACCGGGAAACTGTATCTACTGATGCTAGTGTTACCCAAACGTCCGGCTTGCCTCAGATCTGTAAGAAACTAAAAGGCTAAGAAACTAAAAGGCTAATTTCTCTAGCTCCTCCATTGGGGGCCGTGTGACCCATCCAATAGCTGACTGTGATCATCCACTTCTGTGTTTGCTAGGCCCCGGCATAGTCTCACAAGAGAAAGGGAACTGCAACCCTATAGGTGGAACAACAATATGAACTAACCAGTACCCGGGAGCTCTTGTCTTTAGCTGCATATGTATCAAAAGATGGCCTAGTCGGCCATCACTGCAAAGAGAGGCCCATTGGACTTGCAAATTTTATATGCCCCAGTACAGGGGAACGCCAGGGCCAAAAGGGGGGAGTGGGTGGGTAGGGGATTAGGGGGGTGGGTATGGGGGACCTTTGGGATAGCATTGAAAATGTAAACGAGGAAAATACCTAATTAAAAAAAAAAAGAATTCTATCAAAAAAAAAAAAGAAGAAGAAGAATAAAAAAAAAAACAAAAACAAAAAGAAACTAAAAGGCTAAAAATTTGGTTTGTTTGGTTGCTTGTTTCTGTTTTGTTTTTTACATTCATCAAATATTCTCAGCTGTGGACATGGAAAATCATAAATCATTCTCTCAAGGAAGGCAGTGACACCAGCTGCCCAGCCCTGACTCCTAACTCCTGACTTCTTATTTAACTTATTTGAGTTTTTGCTTAAGACACTTGCAGAAAGTAGCTAAAGGCAGGCTAGGCTGGCGGGGAGGGGGGAGAAGGGGGTGGAATACACCTGTTAGGGACTGGGGACAAGATAAGGCAGTCCCTAGCATGACAATAAAATCCAAGGACGCCACCCTGTGTCCTGAGCATTTGCTTTCTGTATTTACCACAGCCGGATAGAGGCTGTGCACTGGCCAAGAAAGTCCAGATCAGCTCTGTGTATAGAAGTTATTTGCCTTGTTTGGGACCCTGGCACTCTGGAGGCAGCAGGGGTTAAGGCCAGCCTGCTCCAGAGCACCTTGTCTTAAAACAAAACAAAAAAAAAAAACTGTGTGTATGTGTTTCCAGGGAAACAATGTTTCTCCTTTTTTAGTTACATTGCTTTATGTAAACTTCACTTTCACCTTTCTACACAGCGTATATGTCTAGCATGTGGAGCATTTGTTACAGCTTTCGTTTGTGTATTTTAAGATTTTCTTTAAATTCTCTCTCTCTCTCTCTCTCTCTCTCTCTCTCTCTTAACGCTTTATTTAAAATAAAAAGATCCGGTACAGAGAACGCATTCAATCTTTTGTTTCTTATTCATCTTGACGGTTATAGTCTTGTTTAAAAATAATTAATTTTAAAACTTAAGTCACGTGGTTAAAGTAAAACTTGTTCAGCATCTCACACTAACTAGTGATAACTGTTAGGTCTCAAACCTCCGAAACAAATGGCTAACAGAGGTGCCTAGTTAACATAACCAAAGCGGACGATCTCTCCCAACCTCTCTCAGCATCTCCGTTATCTGTTACAGAGACATCCTGGCAGGCATATCCTCCCCCACCCCACCCCAGTCCTCCTCTCCCCCCCCCCCCCAACATAAAGTCTCCCGACCAAGGTCTGGTCGGGCCCCTCCCCCTCCTGCCTTTCCCATATTAGCCCAACCATTTTAGCTATGCCTATCTCTTGGCTTCTTGGCTCCGGGTCCCTCCCTCTCTCTTCTGTCACTCTCCCTGGTCTTTCTTTCATGGCATCTGGACCCTTCCAGATGCTTCTGTCTATGTCTCCCTTATATCTACAATAAACCTCCTCATCATACCTAGGAACAGTCATGTCCTTTTTCTCCATTTTTTTTTTTTTCATGCAATAACCATTGCCAACGCTTTCGTACGTTCGGTTCTATCAGCGAGAGAGTGGGCTTGGGGACCGCAATAATCTCCACCCGGAGCTGTTCTTTGCTTCCCAAGTCTTTGGCCCCTGATCTGAAGTTACAGCCTTCTCTGGTCATGTGACTCAGGCTCTAGCCAATAAGTACAGATGCAATGAATTACGCGCAAAGCTAGCAAACTTCATTTAAGAGGGCGTTCCCTTTCTTCTCACCTTTGTTTCCTCTAGTTAGACAGGGAGGCTTGACGACAGAGCAATAACACAGAGGACTTTGAGTTCCCGATAGCCTGAAAGGCCTTACTCTATGTGGGTGGGGCCAGCCTTGGGCTGGTGTTCCTGGGTTGTCTAAGAAAGCCACTGAGCAGGCCACGAGGAGCAAGCCAGTAAGCAGCGCCCTGATGATCCTGCTTCCAGGTTCCTGTCTTGAGGTCCTGCCCTGACTTCCCTTCTTTTTTTTTTTTTTTAAATTAATATTTATTTATTTATATGTAAGTACACTGTAGCTGTCTTCAGACACTCCAGAAGAGGGAGTCAGATCTCGTTATGGATGGTTGTGAGCCACCATGTGGTTGCTGGGATTTGAACTCCTGACCTTCGGAAGAGCAGTCGGGTGCTCTTACCCACTGAGCCATCTCACCAGCCCCTGACTTCCCTTCTTGATAAGCTGAAATAAACCCTTTCCTTCCCAGGTTACATTTAGTTATGGTGTCTTATCACTGCAATAGAGACCTAAGTAGAACGTTGCCCTACCCTGTTTCTGGGTCAGGTTAAATAAACATGGCTCATCCAAGAAGACAGCATCATACGCACTGATCAACGGATATCCTAAGTAACTCTCTTACTGGCAAGATCACTACCCATGACCCTGTTGAGGTTAACAGACCCTAGGCAATATACTGATAAGATCAACTCTTTGTCTGGTATATAAATATCCCTGTCTTCTTTCCATGGACACTAAAACGTTTCTATTGGTCTCCTTATTCTTTACCAATTGCCTTTGGTAAATCACCCAGTCTCCGGTATAAAGAAGCTAGCCACGCCCTTTTCTTGAAACTGTTTTGCAAAGTGACTGCCTCAGAATTTACACTTCCTGAATGTCTGACTTTTGCCACCATTTTAATTAAGCAGCAGTATTTGGAAGAAGGGGCCATCTGAAATTTTAGTTTGCTGCTTTGATATCTCATTCAGATACATTCTAATGGAGGTGGGGGACAGACCTCCATTTCAGACAAAAAGACATTGTGCTCTGTCTTGGATCAACAGTAACCCTTTCACGGCCTATTTCTCTGTGTGTGTGTGCATGCTCCTGAAATGTAAACAGTAAAAGGAGAGTCCTCCTCTTTGGTCATGGGACCAAATAAATTCAGAATAATACTTTTCTCTCTAATTACTCCTGCTTATGATAATAACAAGAAAGTCACAGCACTCACGGGAAAATTCTCTTGGTTCCCATCTTAACCACAGTAACACCTAGCCCTGAAGTAGGTTCTCATTTCATGACACCTTAAAACTCAACTGTTGTGTATATGGCACTGTGTCTTTAGAAACCATTGTTACTTGGTACAGCATGGTCTGTCTGCTCAGAGCTCTGGGGCCTGGAGGGAATCTGGCCACCTGAGCTAAAGGAACACCCAACACCATGACGAGTGTATAGCCTGGGAATAAGGAAGTCAACACTGTGAAGTCTAGATATATATGCATGCACATGCTTGTGATAGTGAGTGTGTGCATATGTATGTATCTGTACATGTATGTATCTGTACATGTATGTATCTGTACATGTGGTGTGTGTGTATGTGTGTGTGTGTGTGTGTGTGTGTGTGTGTGTGTGTGTGGTGGCTAGCTTTACATCAACTTGACACAAGCTATAGTCATCTCAGAGGAGTGAACCTCAACCGGTATTCTGTTAGATCCTAAATTGCAGTATCTGTTTGCCTTTGAATGCACTGATTGTGACACTGTGAAAAAAGTTCAATATATTTGGATTGTATTGCTAGGAAATTAAATGTAATTCCTTGTCTGCTTGGAAATGTATTAGCTAAAGAATTCGTTCCTTAATTCCAAAGAATAATAGTTTACTTTGGTATGTAGACGATCTTCTTTGTAGTCTAATAAAATTAGACTTTGATAAAAGAACTACTCGAGTTTTGTTTCTGAGAGTTTCGGGACAATAAGTAGTTAGCTCCACAAAAAAGCACAGAAAGGGCAGAGTGTTCAGGATACACACTGTCCCTGTACTCTATAGGGACACACACTGTCCCTGTACTCTATAGGGACACACACTGTCCCTGTACTCTAGTGTTAGTAAGCTGAAGAGTCTAGAGCACTGGTTCTCAACCTCCCTAATGCTGCAACCCATCAACACAGTTCCTCATATTGTGACCCCCATCCATAAAATTATTTCCTCAATAGTTCATTTTTGCTACTGCTATGAATAATAATGTAAATATCTGATATGCAGATTTTCTTGGGTGACCCCTGTGAAAGGGTCATTTGATCCTCCAAAGGGGTTGCAACCCACAGGTTGAGAAGTAATGGTCTAGAGCAATAATAGGCTTTGGCTTCTGGAAGAAATGAAGCTCTCTCAAATATAGGACTGTGTGCTTATTAATCTTCATAGTCAACTTGACTGGACTTAGAATCACGTAGGAAACAGACTTTGAGGTTTGTCCCTGAGGGTGTTTCAATGTTTAGCTAAGGAGGAAAGATCCATCTTGAAAGCAGCTAGGCTCTCAGAAATAATGAGAAAGGAGAAAGGGGAGCACACAGAAACACTGTGTCCATCTCTCTCTGCTTCCTGATTGGTTACAAGATGACCAGCCATCTTGTTCACCAAGCCTTGGCTTCCTCGCCTCTTTGAACTTTGAGCCAAAGCAACCCCTCCCCTCTTTCCTCAAGTGGTGGATACTGTGTTGCAGTTTCCTTTGTTACATTATAACAGTTTCCTTTCAACTTGAAACATTGCACCAAACTGTGAAACTGACCAGATTCACTAGGCCCCTCCCTCTCAAGAGTAAAGAATAAAAGACCCTTGAGAGTGCTCTCAGAGAACGCCAGAAAAGCCAGAAGAGGCTCAGAACAACTAAGTCACCTGGAAAAGGACACTGTCCAACCTGCTGAGCTGCCTGCAGGTAAGTAGTGTGCTCCAGGCTCCCAGCTTTGTGTGGTGGCATCCATGCTAGGGAGGGCTTAGGTGATGTGGCTGTCTCCAAGTCATTTCTGCTCCTGTAAGTAACCCTCACGATATTCCAGTAAGTAACCTCAATAAAACTCATTGGTTTATCAAGTTGGACTTTGATGGCATCAGTACTTTATTCTGTTATACGGTCCCTATTTGGGGTGAGTAGACTCGTGTGTGTGTGTGTGTGTGTGTGTGTGTGTGTGTGTGGTGTCTCCCTGGGATATTCTGTCACACAACAGACAACGAAAAGAAAAGTAACAAATAAAAGCCACTAAAAATTAAAAGACAGCTTCAAGACTGTGAAGGCATGCCTAAGTCCTGCCTAATCTCGGTTTCATATTTTGGTATAATAGCTAAGTAGCTTCGTGGGGCTGTACTGTACAGGACCAGACTGTAAACACTAAACAGATGGACATGGAGAAGTTTTCAAAAGCCCCCAGCATTGGAGACCCCTGATTTAGAAAAGCCTTTTATAGAAGTAAAAAGTAGTATGGTATGGCAGAGTCACAGTGAGGCATGGCATTGGAGTTCTCACCCCCCAACTTGGGGACAATGTCAGACTTGTAGTTTCTTTCTCCCAACAACTCTGTAGTTTTCAGGTGGCCGGGTATATTGGCTGGTTTTGTGTATCAACTTGACACAGGCTGGAGATATCACAGAGAAAGGAGCTTTGGTTGGGAAAATGCCTCCATGAGATCCAGCTATGGGGCATTTCCTCAGTTGGTGATCAAGAGGGGAGGGCCCATTGTAGGTGGTGCCATCCCTGGGCTGGTAGTCTTGGATTCTATAACAGAGCAAGCTGAGCAAGTCAGGGGAAGCAAGCCAGTAAGGAACATCCTTCCATGGCCTCTGTATCAGCTCCTGCTTCCTGATCTGCTTGAGTTCCAGTCATGACTTCCTTTGGTGATGAACAGCAACGTGGAAGTGTAAGCTAAATAAACCCTTTCCTCCCCAACTGCTTCTTGGTCATGATGTTTATGCAGGAATAGAAACCCTGACTAAGACACCGGGTGTGCTTAAGAGCTAGTGCTGTGTTGGTTGTCACTCTGGGATACTCAGTCAAGGTCTCAACTCCCCATCAATTTCAAAGTGTTCAAATCAAAGAACACCCGTGTTGAACTGGGGAACTAAAGAAGACTCATACTGTCAGAATTGCCTGCAATTGTCCTCAACGTTTGCCGTATGCTGACTCTGGCAATCTTGCGACTATTTCCTGCAATAAATGAAAAGCCATGCCATTTCTGTGAAGAAGGCACAGGCTGTTTTCCCTCCAGGCCTGACGTAAGCCTGAAATAGAGAAGTTTACGGCTGAAGCAGCTGCAGGAAAGAACAAGTCAGGAAGGCAGTGTGTGCAGAGTTGTCTTCTTAAGGAAACAACGGTGGCTAAGCCCTTTTCATTTCCCCTGTAAATAAGCAGATGTCAGGGTACAGGGTGATTTGACTGTGTAGCAGCCAATGGATGCTCTCTTTGCTTCCCTGGAAAAAGGAAAAGAGACCCCCCCCCACACACACACACAATCAGCCAGCTGACCACCTTTATAAACAGTGCTGTCTCTCTGGAACACACTGCAGATGGTTGGGAAAGCTATAAAACAACCACGGCTGCTTGCTTCAGCACCTGTGGGTGCAGCCTGAGACACAACTATTCCAAGCAGCCTACACGGGGTTTTGTCTGCACTCATTGCTCAGACCTAAGGGAGGCACAGCTGAGGGATTGCTGTGTCTGGTAGAAAAGGAACAATGCTATGATTATTGTTAAACATGGATCTTTGTCTGCACAAACGTCTGCAGTGATTGCCACAAACACCCCCCCCCCCCCTTCAGACTACAGCAGCAAACTGTTCAGCTATCTCAGTAAGCCTGTTAGGTGATAGCCTCCATTACAGGAGGCATTACAGCCTTCTTTGGCGGTGCAACATTGGGCCTGACACAAGGTTTACTTACAGTGGGATAAACTGGGCCTCAAAATGAAGCAAGCAGCAGAGTGCCAAGAGAGTCAGGCTGTGAGCTTTACAAAGGAGTGGAACCCAGCGGCTGGCAGGCAGAGCCGAGAGAGGGGCAGCCAGCGGCTGGCAGGCAGAGCCGAGAGAGGGGCAGCCAGCGGCTGGCAGGCAGAGCCGAGAGAGGGGCAGCCAGCGGCTGGCAGGCAGAGCCGAGAGGTGCAGCATGCTCAGAAGCACTGGTGAGCTGCAGAAGAGAAGAGGCATCTCCGTTGGCTGCTGCTGGTAGCACCTTCCAGGTGGCCATAACCATGGCAGCAGCCATAGCAACAAGAAGCTGCTACAGTTTGAGGGGGAGAGGGGCAGAAGTGGAAAGAATGGGGAATGGGCAGATTGAAGCTGAAATGGAGCCAATAAGATAAAAATGAGAGTGCAAGAGCTTAGAATAGTACAGAAATAGCAGAATTGTTAAAGAAATGCCCATTCGGACAAACAACATCTGTTAGCATCAAGTATCTCCAGAGAATTCAGTTACAAAGTGAAGGAGTCTAATAAGCAATTGTCCTGTCTAATAAGCAATTCAGGGACAAAAATGGAGCAGAGAATGAAGGAATGGCTAGCCAATAACCAGCCCAACTTGAAACCTATCCCAAGAGCAAGCACAAATCCCTGACATTATTGATATTCTGTTGTGCTTGCAGAAAGGAGCCTAATATAGCTGTCCTCTGAAAGGCTCCACCCAGCAGCTGACTAAGACAGGTAGAGACACCCTCAGACAAACAGTGGATGGAGTTTGGGGACTCTTATGGAAGATTTGGGGGAAGAATTGAGGACCCCAAAGGGGATAGGGACTCCACAGGAAGACCAACAGAGTCAAACTAAACTGGACCCTTGGGGACTTCCAGAGACTGAGCCACCAACCAAAGAGCATACCCGAGCTGGACTGTGTATGCCCCCCCCCCCATATGTAGCAAATGTGCAGCTTGGTCTTCTTGTGGGTCCCGAACAACTGAGGCGGGGGAGGGGAGGCTATCAGAAAGCTGTAGCCTGTCTGTGGAAAATGTTCTTCTAGCTGGGCTGCCTTGTCTGGCCTCGGAGGGAAAGGAGATGTCTCTAACCCTGCAGCGTCTTGATGCAGCAGGGTGGGGGATAGCAAGTGGAGGCCTACCTTCTCAGAGAAGGGAGAAGGGAAAGGGAATGGGAGGAGGGACTCTGGCTGGGGAGGCGGGGTGGGCAGCATTTGGGATGTAAAATAAAATGGAGTCTTCAGTCTTCAGAGCTGTGAGCACACTGCTGTGGATACTGTGTTTCCATCTCTACCTCTCTAACACACACACACACACACACACACACACACACACACACACACACCCATCTTGCTGAGATGTGTACTGGCTCCCCTCCCTCTTCTGCTTTAAACATCTGTTGAAACCTTGGTATGAAGGTAATGGACCCAGGCGGCCGCTGCTCCCTCTCCAAGGCAGAGCTGTTTCTACAGCTTTTGTGTTCCGGTGGCCAGCTGATGTAAAGATGGCCCAAAGGTTTGATTTAAAGCTCATCAAAAACTTGTTTCCTCGTTCTTCATTGTCACCACCTTTCCTCACAAGAGGGACAAAACTTTGATGTAGTGATGTAAGAAGGATATGGAGTGAGGTATGCCAGGTGTCCTGATCGTTTCTTTAGATCCAGCACTAGGGAAGCTCTCGGAGTTTGCCTCCATCCTGGTCTATATGGTGAGTTCCAGGATAGTTAAGGCTGTCCAGTAACAACTTCACACACACATACACACACACTCAAACACAAATACAAACACTCATACACACAATGACACACACACACACACACATAGTCATACACACATACAAACAAACACATATACACACACAGACACACACATACTCACACACATAGTCATGCACATGCGCGCACGCACACACACACACACACACACACACACAAACATATATACAAACACTCAGGCACACACATACAAGCACACACTCTCAAACACATACTCATACACACACAGAGTCTCACACACACACAGACATACTTACACACATACTCATACATACACACACAGACACACTTACACACATATTCATACACACACAGAGTCTCACACACACAGAGACACATTTACACACATACTCACACACAGAGTCTCACACACACAGAGACACACTTACACACATACTCATACACACACAGAGTCTCACACACACAGACACACTTACACACATACACACAGAGTCTCACACACACACAGACACACTTACACATATACTCATACACACACAGAGTCTCACACACACAGAGACACACTTACACACATACTCATACACACACAGAGTCTCACACACACAGACACACTTACACACATACACAGAGTCTCACACACACACAGACACACTTACACACATACTTAAACACATAGAGTCTCACACACAGACACACTTACACATATACTCACACACACACACACAGAGTCACACCCATCAGAATGAGTTTTATGTTTTGGTTTCAAACCTATTAAAACAAAGACAAAATAATATTTAATTTTTTTAGAGTAACTATAAGAAACATATAAAAAAGTTTCTTAGGAAAAACTGTGTTACAAATAGTAAATTATAGGTTCTTGCCATAATTCACTTTTTGTAATAATGTGTCTATTCTCTAAAGAAATCATCTGTTAAACAAAAAGGAAAAAAGTCATCTGTACTCTCCCATTGACATGTAATTTATGACAGATACAAGTAACATTACCTAATTCTGAAAATCAGACTCTTGAGTGTACATCTTAAGAAATACTTATGGATGGGTAAGGGTAAGCCAAATAAAGCACCACTCCCCCTCCTCCTCCTCCTCCTCCTCCTCCTCCTCCTCCTCCTCCTCTTCTTCTGTTTGTTTTTTTTTTTCAAGACAGGGTTTCTCTGTGTAGCCTTGGCTGTCCTGGAACTCACTCTGTAGACCAGGCTGGCCTCGAACTCAGAGATCCACCTGCCTCTGCCTCTTCAGTGCTGGGATTAAAAGTGTGCGCCACCACGCTTGGCGCGTTTCTCTTCTAATATTGTTGTTGGTTGTGTTATAATAGCAAGAGAGACAAAACTACAGTGCTAAGTATATATTTCTCATGCACACACACACATCCACAATCTCTGTGTGTGCATGATGTGTGTGGTGGTGAAAGCATGTGCCATACCATGCACGTGGAGGGCAGAGGACAACTTCACAGAGTAGCTTCCTTCCTTTCTGTGAATTCAGGTGACCTAGGGCAGGAACTCAAGCCGTTAGTCATATTATATCCGCAGTCGGGACCAAGTACAGAATAAATGCATCCTAGCTTGAGAAATGCCTCAGCTCAATGAGCTTTCCTCACTTTCCTACCGTTCGAAGCTCAGCCCGTGAAATGGTGTGACCTGAAGGGCAGGTCATTCCTACAGGAACTAACAGCATCAAGACTAACCTCCACAAGCCTGCCCAACCTCCATCTAGATAACTCCCCTTCTCTCAGATGGTCCCAGGTGTGCCATTTACAGCTGCCCATCACATAGAGTATACACCGGTTGGCATCAGAGGCTAACCAACCACTCTTGGACTAGGTAAGACTCTTTGAAGAAAAAAATGAATAGGAATGAGTGGATTTTAGGAAAGGTAAATTCAGAGAGGGATTTAGTGGTGACGATGAGAAATGTAATCCTGGACCACTAACAACACACTGTGTTTCGATGACAGCCCTCAGCCATACCTCTAACACAATTGTAATTCACAAACGCAAGAGCGTCATACTATAAACGCTATCTAAGGTGTGATCACAGGCCCCAAATGGGTAAGTAACCATTTAGACATTGACAGGTAAAGATTTTTGTTAACTTATACGATGAACATCCGATCTAGCTTCTTGGCTAAAGATAGCTGTATTATGCCCCATGTGAGTTTATCAAGTTGGCCACATGTCCACACCATCTACTTAGTATCCTCTACCCCAAGGACAAATGACTTGCATTCTTTTTAGTGATGTGGGGTGGGGTGGGGGAGCAGTTCCGCAAAAGCCAGAGCAAAATTGGAATTCTCCACACGTGTTCCATATTCTGAATTGCTTGGATTATTTTTCTTTAGAAATGGGAATGTGATACATAAAGAGGGTGAGTATACTGGGAAGAGAAGTTAGACCTGGAGGAGAGGACAGGAGTAAACTTTTCAGAATAATCAGACATGAATGGCTTAGAAGTTATGAAGGATGAAACAACGGAGCTGCATCCATCATAGATGTGGCAGGTGAGGTAGCAGGGAGAGTCATTTGTTTAGATATTTTGGGCAAATGGATGTGAGGGCCATCCTCTGTGGGAGGAACCTGAGGCCTTCATGAGGCATGCAGGTCAAGATGTCTATGGTCAGTTGAGTGCTCATGTCAGGACCATGTTGTGAGTGACTCTCCTCCAAGCCAAGCAAACAACATCTTGGGGAGTTTGGCTGTGTTCCTGTGTAAAAGTACCCTACCTGGGCTTGTTGGCTGTTTACCTTCCCACATGAAGGGACTGGGGAAGCTCAGAAGCCCCCTGCACCCCACCTGAGTATCTCCTCTGCCTCAATTCTGCATAGCCTCTGTGGCCTCTGAGAGAGGCTGGGGAGGTTTACACTGGAGAGGAGAGCTCCATATGTTCTGCTACAGTAAAGCCCTCGACCCTGCTGGCTTTCCAGGTATGACCTTTTCGTGGTAAGAGCATACACAGACCCATAACAACCCTCCCCCTACCGATGCGCTGCAAGGAATCCACAGCTGGGTGAGCTTCGGTGAGATCGTGCCTTGGTGTGTTCGGAACCCCAGGAGGAGGGGTAGATACTGCTTATGTCTCCACTTTCGAAGGACTTTCAGTAACAGCTTGACAAGACCACTTTCAGAGAGAGCGAAGTGACAGGCTGTTTGTTATTATTATTTTTTTATTTCCATAGTGCTAAATTTAAGAATTTAAGTGAGGCTTTGTGACCCCAGGGGAGGGGAGGACTCGTGTCTAAATATCCTCGACAATCACATTCTGTACTTTGTAACTGAGATGGTGAGCTAGCCTGCCTAGGCAAACTGGTGTCTGGAGGTTCCATAGTATCTGATGTCTGTACTGCAGGAGGGTTGGATATTTGGAAGGTTTAGAAGCTTGTACTTTCATATAGTACTCAGTATCTATATAATGAAGTCTTGGGGTTATCTCACACTGGAGCAAACTCAAACGGTGTGTATGGCGGGACATTCCTGTAGATCCACAGTGTTCACTGCTGTTTGTCAGTATGGGGTTATAGAGAGTAACACAAGTAGGGAAGCAGTCACTGAAATCATCGGTGCGAATAACGTCACGGAGAGAATAAACTGAGAAGAGTGCCAAGAATGGAATTCTGGGAAACACCAGTGTCTAAGATACAGAAAAAGAACATTAATGGTGTTCAAGCCTGCAGGACTGGACAAATATAAAATTAGGCTGAGTGACATTTGCATTCTGTCCTTTGACTGAGACAAATATTTCAGAATGACATTGGACAAGTTTTTCTGTTATAGGTTGTTGTTGTTGTTGTTTTTAAGATTATTTTTTATGTATGTGAATACACTGTTGCTGTCTTCAGACACACCAGAAGCGGACATCAGATCTCAATTACAGGTGGTTTTGAGCCATCATGTGGTTGCTGGGATTTGAACTCAGGAAACTCTGGAAGAGCAGACAGTGCTCTTAACCACTGAGCCTTCTGGCTCATTGTTAAAGAGATAAAAGTGTAGGGACCTAGTGGCAACTGTCGGTTGCAGGGGGAGAGGTGCTATTTTCTTTGGCAGTTGTACCTACTGGAAAGTAGCCCATGCTGCAGAAATAATCTCTTATCCATGCTCATGCAAGCAATCTTCAACTCAGTGACACACACACATGCATACACATATGCACGCTTGCACAAACAAGCACACACTTAAGCACACAAATATGCACACATGTGCACACATGCACAAATAAGCACAAACATATGCACACACATGCACATGTGCACACATATGCGCACATGCACACAAACAAGCACACATGTGCATACATACACAATATGAAAATTAGAGGAAACTTCTTAGGAAGGAGAGTTTCAGCATAGGGAGGAGGAATGGGAGAATGAGATAGTAATGAAGATGGGAGTTATTACAACCTACTATACACACATACGAAGCTGACAAAAATAAGTAAACTAATCAAAATATTCTTAAAAGGTACCAGGAGAACAGGCTGACTTCCCATTTTTCAATGTGAAGAGGGAACATCAAGAAAAAAAGAATTTCACTGATTATTATGTTTGGACACCACAGAAGAACTGTGTGAGTGATGACCTGTAATGAGCCCTTATTTTTTTTATTTTTTATTTTTTTGAGCCTTTATTTTCTAACATCACTTTGAAGCACACGTCTTTCCTCTCAGCTCTGGAGAGGCAGAGGCAGAGGCAGAGGCAGAGGCAGAGGCAGAGGCAGAGGCAGAGGCAGAGGCAGAGGCAGAGGCAGAGGCAGAGGCAGAGGCAGAGGCAGAGGCAGAGGCAGAGGCAGAGGCAGAGGCAGAGGCAGAGGAGGCAGAGGCAAAGGCAGAGGCAGAGAGGCAGAGGCAGAGGCAGGCAGAGCTCTGTGAGTCTGAGGCTGGCCTGGTCTACCTAGTGAGTTTTAGGACATCCAGAGCTACACAGTGAGACCCTGTCTCAAAGAAAACAAAACAAAACAACAACAACAACAAAAGCAAAACAAAATTTCAACTTGAATTCCTCAACTCTACAAAGGTGTCAAAGATGAAAGAAAATTATTTTCAGTAAGTTGTGCCAAAGCTATCTATAATAAACCCAAAACATTGTGTTAGAATCTGTGTTAGTAGCCCAGTTATTAGATCATTTCAGAAAACTTCAAAATACAGCTCCCAACTCAAAGAAAGTAAGACCTAATCTGTTCTGTAGCCCAACATGAAGGACCAAGGCTCAGGAAGACAGATTCAGGTTGCCCCCAAACACCACCATCCAACACAGTAGCATTTTCATAAAGTTTTTATAACAAAGCAAAGACTCCCTTAAGGCATTTGACAAATGCATTAGAGCAGGGGTTCTCAGCCTTCCTAACGCTGCCACCATTTAACACAGTTCCTCATGTTGTGCTGACTCCCAACCAGAAAATTATCTTCAATACTACTTCGTAACTGTAATCTTGCTACTGTTATGAACAATAGCATAAATATCTGACGGTCTTAGGCCACCCACCCCTGTGAAAGGGTAGTTCCACTCAGAGGTTGAGAACATCAGGTAGGTGAGTTACAGCAAAACTGGAAACTTTCTGTCACGCCCCTCAGGGACTATCTGATAGTGATCGCCTTTGAGTCATTGGAAGTTAGGAATCTGATGGCACATTCCAAAAAAAAAAAAAAAAAAAAAAAAAAAAAAAAAAAAAGACAAGGGTGTTAGGTCAAACACAGAGATGACAGTAAGTGGATACCTGGGGGCAAAAGATAACCAAGATAGTTAGATTCTAGACTTGCAACATTCCATCTTCCCATAATCAAGACGTTCCAATCAGTCTCACAGACATAGCTTAACACAGACATAGCTTCCTCCTCTTCCAACTTCAATCCACACAGGCTGGCTTTGCTCATCCGAACAATACGCTGAAATTATTTCTGCTTCCTGCTTATTACAACAGAGAAATGTCTTGGGCAAAAATAGACTCACCTGGAACATCGAAAAAGCTCACGTTAGTTTTTGCCTTACATTTATTTGGCACTTCTGATCTAATGAATTGGTTCCTTATTTGAGCGTCAATTACCTAGTATGTTCTAGGTATACAGTCAGGGAGGTGGGTGGGTGGGGCGGGGAGATAACAAAAACAAAGCAAAATAAAAACATAAAAGGGATCTGTCGGTGGAAGGCGGGGAGGGGGCGGGGAGCAGGAGGAGTCTTGTTAACAGATAAGGAAAATCAGGGACGACTCCGCAGTTAAATAAACCAAAGTCAGTCGATTTGGATAACTCCGCAGGATTGTCGTTTAGGTTCCCCAGGCCGGGGAGGTAGGAGCAAGACGCTGATTTGTGTTTTAAGTCAGGGGGGTGGGGATCAAGGAGGCAGAAGTGACGGACAAGACAAATTCATTTTTTAAAAAAAGCAAATATTTATAGCAGAAGAGAATGGATCACAAACAGACGTAGGGAGACACCTCCGATCATCCCCAGGTTACCAGCCAGCCAAAAAAAACAGGACGCGCCTGCGCAGCTGTGCCGGCCACCTGCGTCGACGGCGGGGGCGGGGTCCGCACTGCCCAGCTGGAGCTCGTTCTGGGCTTCTCGCTCGGCCCCGCCCCTCCAGAGACTCGCCTCCGGATTGGCCCGGGCGGGGGCGGGGCCCGGAGTCCGGAAGTGCGGCTGACGTGTCCGGGCCGCGCTCGGAATTGTGGGCGACTGGGCTAATGGCGTCGGCGGGTCTGGGCACCCGGGGCGGGCATCGCTGAAGCTTGTGGCCAGCTCGGCCGGTGACGCCCGCCGTGGCCAGGCCCCGCGGCAGCGGGAGGGACCTGCCCGTCTGGTGGGCTCCTGAGCCGGCGCCGGTGGAGCCTGGTGGGGCTGCACCGCTGCGGGCAGGTTTCGGCGAGCGGCCGGCGGCGGTGCGGGGCGGCCCGGGGGGAACTCGGGCACGCCTCGGGAGACGCAGCCCGGCTCCGGCCGTGCGCCCGCCCGCCCGCCCGCCCGCCGAGCCCTGGGCCCCGGCTAAGGAAGACTGAGGAGCCGCCGGCTGGCTGCGGGCCGCGCAAGCTGCTGACAGTGCCTGCTTGGTAGTGCTGGTCCCAGATCGGCGGTGACCTGGAGGGACCATGTCCTGCACCAACAGCCCCGAGGCTGTGAAGAAGCTGCTGGAGAATATGCAGAGCGACCTGCGGGCCTTGTCACTAGAATGCAAGAAGAAGTTCCCACCTGTCAAGGAGGTAGGTCCCAGGCGACGTCAGGGGCGGGGGGGGGGAACGTCACGAGCGCTCCCTGGTCCTCGTAGACCGCTTTCCTCGATTCCCCAACACCTATACTAATTTTCATTCCGCCAGTTAAGTTTGGTGATTGCCCAGCAAAGGCTGTTCGTAGAATTCTTTTGAGAGTTCCAAGGAGATTTGATTTCTTCCATTCTCTTGTTATGTTTATTTCGGAGCGAAGTTCCATGAGTGAGCCGGTTTGGTGACACTCGAGTCAGGTATATTGCTCCTAAGAATGAGTATCCACCGCTGTAGCGGAATCCGTTCTCCATACTTAGGTGGGCATAGTGTGTGGGAACATTTCCTTCTTGTCTGTGTTATTCAGCCCACCTAAAAATCTAATCGTCGTGATAAACTAGAGCCCCAAATTACAGCAAATGGTCAAGGCCTACGATAACCATGTTAAGCCCTGCACAAGCAGTATTCTAGTAGGATGCTTTGCAAAACAAATATATCTGAGTATATATAGCCTCTTGGGTGCATAATTTGTTGTTGTTGTTGTTGTTGTTGTTGTTGTTTTTCAGCTGTAGAATAGCTGAAAATTGTGGTACCAGTATAGGAGACCGGGTGTGGTAGCCAAACTTTTAGCTCCAATACTCAGATGCGAGTGGATCTCTGTGAGTTAGAGAGTGGACACCAGGACAACCAGGGTACATAAAGAGACCTTGTTTCCAAAACCGATGGTGGTGATGGTGATGATGACTGGGGCTCACAGGACGAGTATCAGGGAGCTCAATGTATGCTAATAAAATTTTCCAGATATTGAATTGAAAAATTGAGTTTAGTCACTAATGCCTGACTTTTTTCTTTTAAGATTCCATTTTTGTTGAAATATTTTAAAAACTGCCCTTTCACATTTTTAAACTATTGTAGTTCAGGGGTCAGGCTCGGCAGTTAAGAGCACTTGCTGCTCTTCCAGAAGTCCCTTGTTCAATTCCCAGCACCTACATGGTGGCTCACAATCTTGTGTAATTCCAGTTTCAAGGGATCTGACCTCTTTCTTCTGGTCTCCAAAGACACCAGGCACACATGTGGTGTGCAGGCATACCTACAAGCAAAACACCCATACAAATATAACAAAAATGAATACATCTAAAAAAAAACTTTAAAAATAGTGTAGTTCAAAGATATGTAAAAATAGTTAATTTTATTTCCTAGTTAATATAGCTTACTTAGTATACCTGAAATTTTATCATACTACTTGCTATTAAATGTTACAGAGTGAGTTCATATTTTTCTACTTACAACTATCTTTATGAATACTGTAAGAAGTTTTATAATTAGAACTTGACTAGTAAAGTTTAGAATGCAGACTTGTCAGGAATCTTGAAATTTTCCATGAGTGCCTTGCTTTTACCTGTTTGTTCCAGTTACCTTTAGTCCCAGCACTTGGGAGGCAGAGGCAGGTGGATTTCTGAGTTCAACGCCAGTCTGGTCTACAAAGTGAGTTCCAGGACAGCCAGGGCTACACAGAGAAACCCTGTCTCGAAAAACAAACAAAAAAAAAAAAAAAAAGAAAAAAAAAAAAAAGAAAAAAAAAAAGGAAAAAAAAAAAGAAAAAAGAAAACATCAAATCCTACTGTCATTTCAGCAGTAATTTATAGAGCTGTGGCTGTTCCCAGTCCTAGTGAATCATGTTAAGAGCTGTGGCTCCTCTGTGCTATTGGCTTCTGTGCTTTAACCTTGGAATTTAATTGATATCGTCTGTGGTATTTTTATTGGGAAAAACCACTCTTCCAGCAGGTAAGTTACAAAGTTCTAGAACTCACCACATTCCTAGTCCTGGAGCTCTCATGGCAGCTCCTTAGTTTCTCCTAGATCACTGCCTAGACAGCTACTTGGTAATTGCTTCCAGCCTTTGCAGTGATGGCAAGCATCATTCTCCTGATTGTCTCTAATACACCATCTCGTTTATGCTGCATGTTCCATAAGGATTTGCTGAGTGAGAGTCTTCCTGGGGCTTGACAGATGGCTCAATGGTTAAGAGCACTGGCTGTTCTTCCAGAGGACCTGGGTTGATTCCCAGCACCCATATGGTGCTCTAAACTCTGTAACTCGAATTGAAAAGGACCGGATGCCCTCATCCGGCCTTCACTGGCACCGGGCACATGAGATCCACATACAGGCAGACTTACACTGTCACACCTGGTGATAAGCACCACTACTACAGAGCCATCCCTGCAGGCCCCATCTCCCTTTCTTGATATCACCACAAAGCATAAATAACAATTAGTGGTTCCAGGCTGTGTACTTTCAAGGTTTTCTGTTATTATCTGGCGCCGTGGCAGAGTTTTTGCCTAAATCAGAAGTTCCCCATGGCAGAGCTTTTGTTCTGTGTTAATTGGTGGCTGCTGAAGACCTGGTGACAGAATGCCTTGTATTGCCACAGCAGGGTTCTCTGTCCTTTTATTAGGGATCTGAGGCGAAGGTTCTTGCCTCTGTGTGTGGATTCAGAGTTCATTTTCAGGACAGTGAAGAAGAGAGGCTGGCTAATCTAGCTGTGCTTAGTTGAAAGCTGTTTTAGTGTAGAAGTTTATAATGTAGTTATTTCCTCTATGAGGGTGGTCTTTCTCTCACAAGTAAAATAGTATAAATTCCTGTCTTATGTTTTGAAATCATAATAGAGACAAATACATAAGTATTTGCATTGTATTGATTACTTCATGGCATTGTGCTTTGATCACATAGAAATAAAGACACTGTGTATGACTTCAAATCATCTTTAGTCTTTTTCTCTCTTTCTCCAAGGTAGCTTACTTTTAACCAAGAACAAAGCAAATTTGTGCTACTAGTTAGTCCAGACCACCTTATTAATCTCTTAAGAATAAAACATGGAAAAAAAGTAACAAAAATAGAAACTATCTTTCTCTTCATGAAATGAGTTTGATTGAATAAAATATAACATTTACAACAGTGTAGGAAACTTTGCATCTTTTAACATGCCACTTTAAATATTTTATAGTGAGGCACACCTAGAACCTAGCACTTAGAAGGCTGAGGCAGGAAGATCTCAAGTTCTATACCAGACTGAGCTATATCACAAGACTCTGTCTCAGAAGAAAAAGAAGGCAGGCATAGTATCACCCACAGCACTTGGGAGGCAGAAGTGGTCAGGTTTCTGAGTTTGAGGCCAGCTTGATCTACATAGTTTAAGGCTGGCCTGGGCTACATAGTAAGACACTGTCTCAAAGAAGACGAGAGTGAACTAAATCAGTACTTCATCCACACGTGAGGAGCTCCAGAGGGTTCAGTAAGATGGCAAAGCTGGAATGGGAAGGGGCTGCATGTGACCCCCTGTGTACCCATCTGTAAGTCTCCTCTTCTCATAGTGGCATCCTGCAGATGCCTCGCTGTTACCATTGCCTGTCTACATCATTACTTAGGCTATTGACTGTTCCTTCCCTCTGACACTTTCTCATTTTGAGATTTGTAGCACACTGTGAGTGTGTCTCCTCTCTCAGGAGTCCTGTTGTTCATGTGTGATCGTATCCTGGTTTGTCTCCAAGGCTTTCCTCATGTTCTTCCCTGCTTGCTGCCACTCCCCTGACCTTTGGCCTTAATGTGATGCCAGTGGCTTTATCTGTGTCATCCACTCTGGTTTCCGTCAGCCTGTGTAACACCTACCAGGATATCTCCCACATAGTTCAGATAGACTTCTTGTCACTGAACCACCTCTGTGTTAGTATGCCCTAGTCCTTTGTCTTGTTATGGTTACATCATTTGCTTATGTTACTGTGTAAGGCTGCCTTGGCTCTCCTGCTGCTTCCTGTCCTTACTAGCTTTCTTTTTCTTCCCTATTTTCTCATGTACTATCCTACACTGGGTTTTAACATCATACCTGACTTTTGATGAGTATCAAGGAAATAAGTAAATTAGCACTATTGGTTGCTACCATGTGATCATTAAGTTTCTTAGGATAGCACTCATACCTGCTTGATCCCCAACTTCTCTGGCGACCTCATCCTCACACACTTTACCTAAGCAGCAATCATACATTAGTCTTCAACATGCCTGGCTTCCCCCTTTCATGCTTCGGATCCTAGTTTACCATTGGCTCCCTCTGCCCCACATTTAGAATAGGGTCTTGTATTAACTCAGCCCCGAGTTCTTCCCAGCCCATTTATCATGAAGTGAGTCCCAGGTGCTTTCACTCCCCCCTTTGTCTGTCTGTCCATCCGCCCATCCGTCCATCCATCTATCCATCCATCTGTGAGATTATCTGTGAACACCTAACTGTGTGCCAACTGCAAGCTGGCTGCTGAGTAAAACCTCCTGTCCAGGCTTCCAAGCTTGTCTGTCTAGTGTGCTCTCTGCTAAAGCCAAACCAAATCAGACCAGACCAGACAAACCAAACCGACCCAAAAAACCTTTCTCTTAATCTTTTTGCATGTTATTTTTTGTTGTTGTTGTTTCTTTCTTTCTTTTTTTCTTTTCTTTTCTTTTTTGTTTGTTTTTCAAGACAGGATCTCTCTGTATAGCCCTTGGCTGTCCTGGAACTCACTCTGTAGACCAGGCTGGCCTTGAACTCAGAAGTCCACCTGTCTCTGCCTCCCAAGTGCTGGGACTAAAGGCATGCGCCACCACTGCCTGGCATAAACTATTTTCTTTATCTCTTACATTTTACCTTCTGTTGTACTTTTGAGTTTTTCCTGCTTTTTTTTTTTTGTAAGGATTACTATTGCATCACATCTAATCCAGCCACTGTAGCATAAAACTGTATACCTGGAACTTATGAACCAGAGCCTTTATTGAAGTTTAAAGTTGGAAGAAAAGGCTGGGAAAGAGAAAGGCGTACTGTATGGATATTAGCCATTTCTCTGCACCCTGCATTCCAGCCTTCCATTACTGACTAAAGAAAGTGTATTTCTTGGAAACCATGAGTTTGGAATAAAATGTCATGTGGTAGTTGAAACTATAATTGTAGGATAATTGAATGTTACAGAATATTTTTTTTTGGTTTCAATTGTAATTGTTTTATGAGCATATTGTCCTTTAAGGGGTGTTCTGAGTCCTTTTAGCACTCTCAAGTGTGTATTTGACTTTAGCTCTTAGCATTTGCCTGACATGTAAAAAGTCTTCAAGGCATCCCCATACTTCCTTTGTGTCTCTTGAATACATTATATTATCTGAGTTGAAAATAAGTTAAATTTCAGTTTTCTTTAATTTCCATTTCACTGCTGTGCTCTATGAATAATTAATTAGGATTTTTGTTTTAACTTTAGATTATTTTTCTCATGAGCTGCAAAGGATATATTTGTTAAAAGCAGAAGCATGAGTTTTTATGAAAGGAAGCAACATTTAAAACCAGTTGTTAGTTTTTGTTTTTAAAGCAGTCCCATGTACCCCAGGCTGGCCTTGAACTTATTTTTGGGTGAAGCTGGCCTTGAACTCCTGAATCTCCTGCTTCCTTCACCCACCGGTTGGGATGATAGACACGTGCCACCATTCCCAATTTATAAGCATTAAAGAAATGTAATCTGTAGTAGTTCTAGTGATGGGCATGTCCATTCATTCTGTAGCATACATTATTTCCCTTCCTTCATTGGTAATCTGCATTCTTCACCCAGAACCCTCTGGATGTAGATGAACTAATTTAATTCTACCTACTGAGTGCTTTGTTGGCTTAATCTAGTTCTACTCTCCACCTTGTGGCTGGAGAGGTGGCTCATTGGTTAAGAATACTTATTGCTCCTATAGAGAACTCAGGTTTGGTTTCCAGCACCCACATGGCAGTTCCCACCCAGCCATAAGTCCAGTTCCAGAGTATCCAACACCATCTTCTGACTTCTGTAGGTATTGAGCATGTGCATGGTGCACACACATACATGCAGGCACAACACTCATACACATTTAAAAAGAAATCCCCAGAGGAGAGGTGTCCGCCCGGCCCGGGAGGGAATTACCAGAGCATCTGCAGGAGATATCCCGGTTCACGGACTCCACCGAGACTAGTCTGCACAGGTGAGAGTGTGAACTACAGAAGCTAACAGCTTCTGGGACAGGCAGGAGCCACAGAGCTTCTGAGGCAGCCCCCTTTTCGGGCTCCAGACATCAGGGCACCTTCCCTGCCAGAGGAGAAGTGTCCGCCCGGCCCAGAAGGGCTTTGCCTGAGCATCTTCAGGAGACATCTTGATTCCCGGACTCCACCGAGACTACTCTTCACAGGTGAGAGTGTAGACTACAGAAGCTAACAGCTTCTGGGACAGGTCCTGTTTTGGGCCTTCATCTTCTGCCAGGAGGGAAGTCTGAACGACAGATATCTGTGCACCTTCCCTGAAAGAGGAGAGCCTGCCTGCAGAGAGTGCTCTGACCACTGAAACTCAGGAGAGAGCTAGTCTCCCCAGTCTGCTGGTAGAGAATAACAGAATCATGAGAGGAACAAGCTCTAACCAGAGACAACTATAACAACTGACTCCAGAGTTTACCAGATGGCGAAAGGCAGACGTACGAATCTTACTAACAGAAACCAAGACCACTCACCATCATAGGAACCGAGCACTCCCACCTCAGTCAGTCCAGGGCACCCCAACACACCGGAAAACCTAGACCTGGATTTAAAGGCATATCTCATGATGATGGTAGAAGACATCAAGAAGGTCTTTAATAACTCACTTAAAGAAATACAGGAGAACACTGCTAAAGAGTTGCAGGTCCTTATAGAAAAACAGGAAAACACATCCAAACAGGTGATGGAAATGAACAAAACCATATTAGACCTAAAAAGGGAAATAGACACAATAAAGAAAACCCAAAGTGAGACAACGCTGGAGATAGAAACCCTAGGAAAGAAATCTGGAACCATAGATGCAAGCATTAGCAACAGAATAAAAGAGATAGAAGAGAGAATCTCAGGTGCAGAAGATTCCATAGAGAACATTGGCACAACAATCAATGAAAATGCAAAATGCAAAAAGATCCTAACTCAAAACATCCAGGAAATCCAGGACACCAATGAGAAGACCAAACCTACGGATAATAGTAGATGAGAATGAAGATTTTTCAACTCAAAGGGCCAGCAAATATCTTCAACAAAATTATAGAAGAAAACTTCCCAAGCCTAAAGAAAGAGATGCCCATGAACATACAAGAAGCTTACAGAACTCCAAATGACTGGACCAGAAAAGAAATTCCTCCTGACACATAATAATCAGAACAACAAATGCACTAAATGACGATAGAATATTAAAAGCAGTAAGGGAAAAAGGTCAAGTAACATATAAAGGCAAGCCTATCAGAATTACACCAGATTTTTCACCAGAGACTATGAAAGCCAGAAGATCCTGGACAGATGTTATACAGACACTAAGAGAACACAAATGACAGCCCAGGCTACTATACCCAGCCAAACTTTCAATTACCGTAGATGGAGAAACCAAAGTATTCCACGACAGAACCAAATTCACACATTATCTTTCCACGAATCCAGCCCTTCAAAGGATAATAACAGAAAAAAACCAATACAAGGACGGAAATCACGCCCTAGAACAAGCAAGAAAATAATCCTTCAACAAACCTAAAAGAAGACAGCCACAAGAACAGAAAGCCAATTTTAACAACAAAAATAATAGGAAGCAACAATTACTTTTCCTTGATATCTCTTAATATCAATGGACTCAACTCCCCAATAAAAAGACATAGACTAACAGACTGGCTACACAAGCAGGACCGAACATTTTGCTGCTTATAGGAAACCCATCTCAGGGAAAAAGACAGACACTACCTCAGAATGAAAGGCTGGAAAACAATTTTCCAAGCAAATGGTCTGAAGAAACAAGCTGGAGTAGCCATTCTAATATCTAATAAAATCGACTTCCAACCCAAAGTCATCAAAAAAAGACAAGGAGGGGCACTTCATACTCATCAGAGGTAAAATCTTCCAAGAGGAACCCTCAATTCTGAATATCTATGCTCCAAATACAAGGGCAACCACATCATTAAAGAAACTTTAGTAAAGCTCAAAGCACGCATTGCGCCTCACACAATAATAGTGGGAGACTTCAACACACCACTTTCACCAATGGACAGATCATGGAAACAGAAACTAAACAGGAACACAGTGAAACTAACAGAAGTTATGAAACAAATGGATCTAACATATCTACAGAACATTTTATCCTAAAACAAAAGGATATACCTTCTTCTCAGCACCTCATGGTACCTTCTCCAAAATTGACCACATAATTGGTCACAAAACAAGCCTCAACAGATACAAAAATATTGAAATTGTCCCATGCATTCTATCAGATCACCATGGACTAAGGCTGATCTTCAATAACAAAATAAATAATAGAAAGCCAACATTCATGTGGAAACTGAACAACACTCTTCTCAATGATACCTTGGTCAAGGAAGGAGTAAAGAAAGAAATTAAGGACTTTTTAGAGTTTAATGAAAATGAAGCCACAACGTACCCAAACTTATGGGACACAATGAAAGCATTTCTAAGAGGAAAACTCATAGCTCTGAGTGCCTCCAAAAAGAAGCTAGAGAGAGCACACACTAGCAGCTTGACAACACACCTAAAATCTCTAAAACAAAAGGAAGCAAATTCACCCAAGAGGAGTAGACGGCAGGAAATAATCAAACTCAGGGGGGAAACCAACCAAGTGGAAACAAAAAGAACTATTCAAAGAATCAACCAAAGGAGGAGCTGGTTCTTTGAGAAAATCAACAAGATAGATAAACCCTTAGCCAGACTCACTAGATGGCACAGGGAAAGCATCCTAATTAAACAAAATCAGAAATGAAAAGGGAGACATAACAACAGATCCTGAAGAAATCCAAAACACCATCAGATCCTTCTACAAAAGGCTATACTCAACAAAACTGGAGAACCTGGATGAAATGGACAAGTTTCTAGACAGATACCAGGTACCAAGTTAAATCAAGATCAGGTTAATGATCTAAACAGTCCTACATCCCCTAAAGAAATAGAAGCAGTCATTAATAGTCTCCCAACCAAAAAAAGCCCAGGACCAGATGGGTTTAGTGCAGAGTTCTATCAGACCTTCAAAGAAGATCTAATCCCAGTTCTTCACAAACTATTCCACAAAATAGAAGCAGAAGGTACTCTACCCAACTCATTCTATGAAGCCACAATTACTCTGATACCTAAACCACAAAAAGACCCAACAAAGATAGAGAACTTCAGACCAATTTCCCTTATGAATATTGAAGCAAAAATACTCAATAAAGTTCTCGCTAACCGAATCCAAGAACACATCAAAACAATCATCCATCCTGACCAAGTAGGTTTCATCCCAGGGATGCAGGGATGGTTCAATATACGGAAATCCATCAACATAATCCAGTATATAAACAAACTCAAAGACAAAAACCACATGATCATCTCGTTAGATGCGGAGAAAGCATTTGACAAAATTCCAACACCCATTCATGATAAAAGTCTTGGAAAGATCAGGAATTCAAGGCCCATACCTAAACATGATAAAAGCAATCTACAGCAAACCAGTAGCCAACATCAAAGTAAATGGTGAGAAGCTGGAAGCAATCCCACTAAAATCAGGGACTAGATGAGGCTGCCCACTTTCTCCCTACCTATTCAACATTGTACTTGAAGTCCTAGCCAGAGCAATTTGACAACAGAAGGAGATCAAGGGGATACAAATTGGAAAGGAAGAAGTCAAATATCACTTTTTGCAGATGATATGATAGTATATATAAGTGACCCTAAAAATTCCACCAGAGAACTCCTAAGCCTGATAAACAGCTTCAATGAAGTATATAAAATTAACTCAAACAAGTCAATGGCCTTTCTGTACACTAGGGATAAACAGGCTGAGAAAGAAATTAGGGAAACAACACCCTTCTCAATAGTCACAAATACCTTGGCGTGACTCTAAGGAAGTGAAAGATCTGTATGATAAGAACTTCAAGTTTCTGAGGAAAGAAATTAAAGAAGATCTCAGAAGATGGAAAGATCTCCCATGCTTATGGATTGGCAGGATCAATATAGTAAAAATGGCTATCTTGCCAAAAGCAATCTACAGATTCAATGCAATCCCCATCAAAATTCCAATTCAATTCTTCAACAAATTTAAAGGGCAATCTGCAAATTCATCTGGAATAACAAAAAACCTAGGATAGCAAAAACTCTGCTCAAGGATAAAAAAACACCTCTGGGGGAATCACCATGCCTAAAGCTGTACTACAGAGCAATTGTGATAAAAACTGCATGGTACTGGTATAGTGACAGACAAGTAGACCAATGGAATAGAATTGAAGACCCAGAAATGAACCCACACACCTATGGTCACTTGATCTTCGACCAGGGAGCAAAAACCGTCCAGTGGAAAAAAGACAGCATTTTCAACAAATGGTGCTGGCACAACTGGTGGTTATCATGTAGAAGAATGCGAATTGAGCCATTCCTATCTCCTTGTACTAAGGTCAAATCTAAGTGGATTAAGGAACTCCACATAAAACCAGAGACACTGAAATTTATAGAGGAGAAATTAGGGAAAAGCCTCGAAGATATGGGTACAGGGGAAAAATTCCTGAATAGAACAGCAATGGCTTGTGCTGTAAGATCGAGAATCGATAAATGGGACCTCATAAAGTTGCAAAGCTTCTGCAAGGCAAAAGACACCGTTAATAAGACAAAAAGGCCACCAACAGATTGGCAAAGGATCTTTACCTATCCTAAATCAGATAGGGGACTAATATCCAATATATATAAAGAACTCAAGAAGGTGGACTCCAGAAAATCAAATAACCCCATTAAAAAATGGGGCTCAGAGCTAAACAAATAATTCTCACCTGAGGAATACCGAATGGCTGAGAAGCACCTGAAAAAAATATTCAACATCCTTAATCATCAGGGAAATGCAAATCAAAACAACCCTGAGATTCCACCTCACAGCAGTCAGAATGGCTGAGATCAAAAATTCAGGTGACAGCAGATGCTGGTGAGGATGTGGAGAAAGAGGAACACTCCTCCATTGTTGGTGGGATTGCAAGCTTGTACAACCACTCTGGAAATCAGTCTGGCGGTTCCTCAGAAAATTGGACATAGTGTTAACAGTGGATCCCTCAATACCTCTCCTGGGCATATATCCAGAAGATGTTCCAACCGGTAAGAAGGACACATGCTCCACTATGTTCATAGCAGCCTTATTTATAATAGCCAGAAGCTGGAAAGAACCCAGAAGCCCCTCAACATATGAATGGATACAGAAAATGTGGTACATTTACACAATGGAGTACTACTCAGCTATTAAAAAGAATGAGTTTATGAAATTCCTAGGCAAATGGATGGACCTGGAGGACATCATCCTGAGTGAGGTAACCCAATCACAAAAGAACTCATACAATATGTACTCACTGATAAGTGTATATTAGCCCAGAAATTAGAATACCCAAGATATAAGATAAAATTTGCTAAACACATGAAACTCAAGAAGAATGAAGACCAAAGTGTGGACACTTTGCCCCTTCTTAGAATTGGGAACAAAACACTCATGGAAGGAGTTACAGAGACAAAGTTTGGAGCTGAGACGAAAGAATGGACCATCTAGGGACTGCCATACCCGGGGAACCATCCCATAATCAGCTTCCAAACGCTGACACCATTGCATACACTAGCAAGATTTTGCTGAAAGAACCCAGATATAGCTGTCTCTTGTGAGACTATGCCGGGGACTAACAAACACAGAAGTGGATGCTCACAGTCAGCTATTGGATGGATCACAGGGCCCCCAATGGAGGAGCTAGAGAAAGTACCCAAGGAGTTGGGGGATCTGCAACCCTATAGGTGGAACAACAATATGAACTAACCAGTATCCCCCGGAGCTCTTGACTCTAGCTTCATATGTATTGGAAGATGGCCTACTCGCCCATCAGTGGAAAGAACGGCCCATTGGTTGTGCAAACTTTATATGCCTCAATACAGGGGAATGTCAGGGCCAAGATGTGGGTGTGGGTGGGTGGGGGAGCGTGAGGGGGACTTTTTGGATAGCATTGGAAATGTAAATGAATTAAATACCTAATTAAAAAAAAAAGAAAAAAAAAAGAAATCCCATCTCTCCCCTCTACCTCACAACATAAAGCATACACCTAGTTAAAAATAAAAAAATAAAAAGGCTTCCAGGTCAAAATCTACTGAAAGACTCGGCTTTCTGTCTAGTTAGTGCCATAGGAATGCTGGGGTGTTGAATAAGTGCAGCTATTTTTGTTGCCAAGATTGAAGGCAGAACCAACACAAGTATGACAGAGAAGTAGACAATAGCTCTAGTAGATTTGTGAATCTGTGGATCAGAGTTCTTGGGATTTTTTTTTTCTTTTCATGAGGCACCTCTCTGTTAAGTGAGTTTGTATTTTCGTACCACATTAACTTTTTATTTAGAAACCTTTATTACATGGCTACTTATTTAAAAGAAGGCTTCGTGATAAGCACTAACAATGTAAGGGCTTATGATGAATGGGTGAAGCATTCCTGTTGAAAGGTCTGGACAGTACTGAAGGTGAAGAGCCTTTAGTCATGTGTGAATTAGATGTGAATAGCTGGTGATGCTAAAACAGTGCCCACATTGAAAGAACCTGCACCACAGTCCCCATGTTGTTGGCAGTGCGTGAACCTCAGCAGAGCATTGCAGTGCTGTGAGATTTAGGGTTTGCATTTGTGACTGTGTAAATGTTGTAATTTTAAGAAGTCTAGAGTTTCTTCTTTGTCTGTTTCTTGTTTGTTTTGTTTGCTTGCTTCCCTACTTCAGTGCTTTCTGCAGAACAGGAAGTACTCTGTGACTCAATTACATCTCCAACCCAAAAATGCTGTCCTTTGCTGTGTCTGTATATACTTAGTTTGTCAGAGCAGCTCTAGTAAAACTTTCCTTTTAGAAGATTTCCCTACACTGCTTAATTTTGAGAAATACTTCATTTGTCTGTTTGCCCATTCATTTATTTGCAGTGTTATGTACTGAACCCAAGAACACGTATGCTAGGCAGCACACTACCACCCACCTACACCCCCAGTACATAATTCTGAGATATGCTAATAAGGGTGGATGACAGTTAAGGCATTGAACAATAGAGAACATGATAGGTAGGGAAAATAAGTTTGAACTGAGGTGTGTAAGTAAGAGGAAAAACTCCCAAGATGGGTTAATGAAACAAACGTTGTGATTGTGGTCCGTGTTGTAGGATGATGAAGCTCACATGCACGGTTAGCGGCCACGTGGATAATGCTACTGCTCAGAAAGAAGTGAGGATTTGAGCACGATGAAGCCCAGTTTACCGGCTAAGGAGGTGGCAGTTCAGAGTAGAGGAAGGCAGCGGCTTACTTATTTGCTGTTTGTTTATTTTTTGCCTTGAACTTAAGTACAAACGCTCAAGTTTACTAACTCCTGCTCTGTAGGATATGGATCAAGAATAGAGATATGATTTAGGACTCTTAAGCATTTTGAAAATCATTAAAATCATAAAATTATGGGATTGGTCAGGAAGAGTTTTTGGAGTCAGAATGAGGCCAAGTGGGTGGTTCTGGGAAGGGATCAGAGAAGTACAATGACTAGAAGAGACTCTGATCTCAAGCGTGAAGAGTGTTAAATGCAGCAAGGCACGGAAGACTTCCTCTGTCTCCCCAGCTCTCAGTGCCCTCAGAAACATGCCCGCATCATCCGTTCAGGTCTCAGAACTGGCAACTTTTCCCTGACTCTTACTGAACACAGGAGAAAAATTGGCCATGTTTACAGTTGGTTTATACAAAGTCAGTGATCATAGGAAATACATTACACTTTTATTAAAATTATAACAGATCTTTTTACTTTTATATGTGTGGGTGTTTGCCTGCATGTCTGTCTGTGCATGTATTTCCATGGAGGCCGGAAGAGGCTGTTATATCCCCTGAAGCTGGAATTACGGGTTTTGTTGAACCCAGGTCCTCTGAAAGAGTAACCAGTGCTCTTAACTGCTGAGCTGAGCTGTTTCTCCAGTCTTAACTTTTGTTGTTTTGTTTTGGGCTAGTGTTTCACTTACAGCCTAAACTGGCTCAGCAAGGGCATCCATCCTGCTTCATTCTTCCAGCATAGTGAGAATAGGGTTAGCCACCATGCCCAGCAGGAGATAGATACTCTGAGAATAGGGTTAGCCACCATGCCCAGCAGGAGATACTCTCCCCACACCTCTAAGCCTTTGTACATAGATACTTGTTTCTAAAGATCCCATTTTCTACTGGTACCTCTAGATTGTAACGAAGCTTTTCAAACTTTCTTTTTGTTTTTTAGAGACAGGGTTTCTCTGTGTAGCCCTGGCTGACCTGGAACTCACTTTGTAGACCAGGCTGGCCTGGAACTCAGAAATCCACCTGCCTCTGCTTCCCGAGTGCTGGGATTAAAGGTGTGCATCACCACGCCCAGCTTTCAAACTTTATTTTTAATGATGGTTCTTAGATGCTTTAACCTCCCTTCTAGCCTACCACCCACCAGAGGAAATGGGAAAGAAAGGAATGGGGAAGTGGACCTGTTTGAAAGGTTCTTTGGAGCAACTCCCATCTGTGTTATCTGGAATCGGCAGTTCAGTTCACAGGGTAGCAGGCAGCAGCAACTCAGTTCACTTGTAAACACCTCACAGATATACCAGCAGTCCAGTTTGGTAGAGTCGGGTTAGCAACAGTGGTGACACTACCTAGCAGACAGCCAAGCCTTAGCCTCGGCTTAAGTCAGCAGTAGGGACCAGGAGGGAGAAGTTCTTGGCTGTGCCTTTCTCAGGGAAGTGAACATCAGCAAAAATGTGAGACCACAGCATTGCTCAGCTAGCTGTACCAGCAAGCCAAGCCCTGTCTCTGTCACTCCATGGAGTCCTATTTATACCCTCTACACATCACGTGTCCTCCACGGGTCTTGCTTCAGCATGGTTCTTGACTCTGTATGTGTATACAATCAATCCCAGTACGAGGAAGAACTCCAGCACACCAGAAGTTCTTTGGTGTGTTTCTCTCTACGGCTTCCTGACAAATGTAGCCCAACCACACACTGCAAGGAGGACCAGTCCACGCGCGTTGTTAGTAAAGAACCCTTCGTCAACGTGTGCTTTCATGTGCTTGCTTTAGCAGAACAGCCTCTCTCCTATGTCTGCCTCAGCACCGTGTCCTTCCTGAGTCTGCCTGAGCCTTTCACCTGTGTCCACTTTAAGGAAATGTTCCTTCACTTGTTTGCCCCAGCAAAACACCATCCAACCGACTTTCCAAAAAACCCTCAAGTTTCTACTCCACTAGACTATGTAGGCTATACTAGCATTACTATGGCATGATGTAATACTACAGTTGGGGTTCGGGGACTTTGATACATGTATTTTAAAAATAAACATGTTTAGTAAAATTTTCTAGAAACACATGTTGTAAACAATGGAGAATCATGAAGTAGGTCTAATGTCTTAGGCAGCAAATAGTCTGGTGATTCTTTAAATATAGAGATAAATGTGACTCCCCCTTCTTTTCTTTTCATGTGCATGTGCGTGCATGTGCGTGTGTGTGTGTGTGTGTGCATGTGTGTGTGTGTGTGTTCTTATGCAGTCATGACTTGATATTAGACTGTAGTACCCACATTCGGTGGCTCACATGTACTTATAGCTCCAGTTCCAGGTGGCCGAGTACTCTCTCTGACCTCTATGGCTCCCCACAAACACCTACATATAAATAAAAAAAATAAATCTTTAAAATATAGAAAGGATGTTGGAGGCTCTCTTACCATAGTCTGAGGCGCCGTAGGTTTCCTTAGTGATATCATTGAGAAGATCAGAAAGTGTATTATCCTCTTCAACAATCTGAAAGATTCAATGTATGGATAAGCAGCTTTTCAATAATATCATAGGAATACTTTGATTTAGAAATTTACCTTTTCTATTGTATTGGCATCTACTCCTTGTAGTTGCAACCAGTCTATAAGCTCTGTCGGTCCCCAGTCCATCAGGGGGTGGTGGGTTCTCTGTTCTCTGTAATGATTCCAATTTTGTTTTATTGTATAGTAATGTATAGCCATAAAATGCTTCAAAAGTAACCGAGTGGATGTAATGATGTATCCCAACAGAAATGTAAACGTGATGTGAAAAGGAAATGAATTAAACTTGTTTGATTAAAAATATATATATAGAGAGAGAGAAAGGAAAAAACAGAATTGACCCGTTAGTTCATGACAGTAATTTCACTTGATTTTGAGGCTTTACAGTGTGCAGTGGGGCGGGGAGGGGGGGGGCGGGGGGGTAGATGTGTACAAAGAGGAGAAGAATTGAGTTCTTCTCCTTGGGTTTTTGCTTGTTCTGTTTTCTGAATACACAGTCTGTACAGTGTTCAGGCATTCCACCGAGGTAGGCCTTAGAGCACAGGAAGGCGGCAGGCAAAGTGCAGTTTGCATGTGAGTAACCCTGATGACGGGGTTCTCTTAGGTGTTGTGTGTTATGCGTTGTGTGTTGTGTGTGCCACTACTGGGCCTCTGTTGTTTGCAAAACAAACATAGTAGTGGCACTTTGCATTTTTAATTTTGTGTTTATTTCTCACACAGAATTTCTGTTTATAGTAAGTTTTATTTTCTAATTATTTTTGTTCCTACAGGCTGCTGAATCGGGAATAATAAAAGTTAAAACAATAGCTGCAAGAAACACGGAAATTTTGGCAGGTAATTTTTTTTGCATTGAATTCAATTAGTAGTGAAGATTTTACTAATAGTTAAATAGACTCTTAAAACCACCAGTTTTTTGAGCATCTACTTCCTGCACCCGAGTATGGTATTCATACACATGACATAGAACATGTGAGTGCCCCTTAATTGTGAACTGATTTTATTTCCCAGAGGTGAAAGCTGTAAAATTCCTTGAAATGAGAGACCTTAAAGCTACCAGTTCCTTTGAATCAAGGATTTTCTTATTCACCTTTGCTTTCTCCTCCTCCACCAGAGCTCAGCGACACCCTTTACCCGTGGAGAGTGTTCACTGTGTTGACTGACATGCTGTTCTTAGCACATCATTAGTGTCATATGGACAGTTCATGAAGAGATGTTGGGTGTGTATGTACGTACCCTGACATACACTGACATACAGTTGACCCAGGGCCACGATCACAAGATGGGAAGACAAGAAAACAAAGGGGTTTGTTTGCTTTGTGTTTGCAAACCTTTGTTGGACTGGGGTTTCGGGAGGGAGGGATTGCCAGGGGCTTCTCTCTGACCGGCTCTCCTCTGTCTGCTCTTTTGTCTTCTTTGGCCCCTTCTGTCCTTGCACAGCGATGGGCATGGGGGAGCTGGGAGTCTGGAGAACCATATAGTGTCTTCTTGGCTCAACAGATTAAGGTACCCGAGTAAGCAGCAGGATCAGACCGAATCGGGGTGTTTGCAGTATGCCGCCTCGGTGTTTCAGGGCTCCAGGCTAGGCCCCCTCCAAGTGCTTTCTGCTCAGCCACAGCTTACGTCCTCAGACCCGCTGTATTCCAGCTCCACCAGCCTCGCAGCCCAGCAGTGCTGGAGAAAGGCAGGCTTGCCCACACAGCTTAAGTATCACAGTCTGCACATAAAACATGATTTAAACAATTGGGAGTTTCTAATTTAGAGATGTCATCGCATTACAACATGACATAAAGACTTAAACAAGAGTGGATCTCCCTTAGGCTTCTCCACTTCACTGGAAATTGGCCAACAGGTTAGTTTTCCTAAGTCATATCTTTCTCGCATAGCTTCTTCCTTGTTACTTAACTGTTTATCAAATACACCATGCTCTGTGTGTGTGTGGAGGGTAAAAGCAAAGGTGTGTGTTTGGGATGGAACCAGTGGACAAGGAGGTTCTGGGAGGTGCAGTTGGGTGGTCTGGCTGCTTATCCTCTGTGAGGGAGCGCATGTTTAAAGGTATTTTATGGCCTGGATTTTTGAACATGGAGACTTACTACAGTTGAATCAGAGTAATTGTTGTAAAATATTTACCTTTGCTGATAATATAACAAATTATTAATTATTATTAACAATTATCAATTATTCAGTAATAATTTTCATTGTTCTTATAGTTAATAGAAGATCTTCAAAGAATCACTATGTATTCTAGTATTGTGTACAGAGTGAAATATCTAAGCTTACAGAAGAATAAGAGATTTTAGAGTTATTGAGATGGCTGAGGGAGTGAAGGGGCTTGCCCCAAGCCTGCTTCCCTTCGATTTTTGACACCCACATGATGAGAGGAAAGAACAGACTCTTGCAGGTTATTTTCTGACTTCCACATGTGTGCTGTGGCACAGGCACACCCCTCTGCACACAAAATTATAAATTAATTAATTAATAAATACATAAATATTTTAAAGAATAAAACATTTTAATATATAGCTGCATTATTGATTTCATTGTAATATAGGTAGCCATATTTCACATCACAAATCTTTATACTTTAAGCTACATATTTTCTAGGACCATTAATTTAAGGAGATAGATCAGCATTTAAGCTTGTCCTAGCATGTTTATTTATTTACTATTTTTATTTTATTTATTTAATGTATGAGTGCTCTGTTGCATATACATCCGCATGCCAGAAGAGGGCATCAGATCCCCTTACAGATGGATGTGAGCCACCATGTGGTTACTGGGAATTGAACTCAGGACCTCTAGAAGAGCAGTCAATGCTCTTAACAGCTGAGCCATCTCTCCAGCCTTGTCCTAGCATTTTTTTAATGATGTATTTATAGCAGTTGATACCTACATATAGAGACTTAACTGATATCTTGTCATTTTTAAAATCAAAGGCTCTTACATAGCTTTAAACTGGTCAGGATATAGTTTCTAAATTACCTAGTTAGTTCAGAATACAATTAAGACTGAGAAAGATTTTACTATTTTAATTCCCTGAGAAGTTTTTTTTTTTTTTTAAATAAGCCTTGAGATTATGGGATACTAATTTGGTCCTATAACAAATATCAAAGTTCCCAAATAATTGAGGACACTCCAGTGAGCCAGGATACCGCATTCTTACATGTCTCTGTATGTTCAGAAACCATGCAGAGTTGTGGTGAAAGTTAGGACCTTTGATTCAGACCCTCAAGCCGACTTTAGTGGTGCTCAGCCCCGTTTCTAGTCAGCTGTGGTCTCTTAGCTCCCAGGGGAGCCCCTTTCTCAGCATCCTCTTTTAATGGCTGCTTCTCTTTGTTCTCTCTGCTGTCATGAACGCTGACATGATTGGAAAGGCTATGCCAGGTGATGCCAGCCTGAGCAGACGCACACGCCTGCACCTCCGCCTTCCATGCCACACGGAGAGTGAGAGATGACAATGTAAAGGCTTCCATTACAAAACCTAACGCCTTCGTCTGACTTCTGACTGCTCTGTGTTACAACTGATTTATTAGCCTAGATCACAAGCTACTAAAGTTCGAGAAGGCATGTGTAACATAAAAGTTATATTCTGCTTATCAAGAAATCTTATCAAGTTGTAATATCTTTGAAAGTTCAATATCTAACTCTTAGTCCAAACCCTAGTGATTACATTTACCATGGCTGCTTTCAACTATTGTCAGTACACACGCAAAACATAATCACTGTCTGTGACTGGGTTAGCTCCTCATAGTTCTCCTTATCTTTTCCTGTCTACACAGCCTTAATGCTAAGAGTCTCTATAGCAATGAGAAAATACACTTCAGAATTTTTTTAATGACATAAAAAGCAGTTTACCTGTTTGTTTTGGTATAGTATATCAATATATGTATTTGTGATATCTTAAAAAAAGTATTTTATAATTTTATATGTATGAGTATTTTTCCTGTATCTCAGTATACGAACCATGTGTGTGCCTGATGCACAGGAAGCCCTAGGAGTAGGCATTGGATCCCCAGGAACTAGAGTTCCAGGCAGTTCTGAGCCTCTGTTTGGGTACTGGGAGCTGAAATAGCGTATTAACTGCTGAGCCATCTCTTCAGTTGTGTAGGTGTTAAACACCTAAAGGATACATGCAACATCGTCCTTGGAAGTAAAGAGCTCCTCAGAATCACAGGAGAAAGACAGCTGGCAGCTGTGCTCCATCTGTGCTCTCTGCTTCCTGTATCCCTCCATCCCATTCACTCGCCTGCTCCCTCCTTGCCAGAAAGTTCCCTTCTAAAATGACAAGCTTTCTAGAACTAGAACCAGCATTTTGTTGTTTCTTTTGTTGCCAGAGTTTATATTACATGGCAACACTGAGCCCTTCCTCAATGTAGGCTGTGAATTATATCACAGAGCCAGCCTAATGCTATTTGGGTATACACTTGGAGTGTTGTCTGATCATAAAGTCTGAAAAAGGACTACAGGCACTCTGGCCCCGTTGTCTCCTCAGAATCATGATTGTGTTCAGATGTCTCATGAAGACCATCTTGTCAAAATAGGTTCATGTGTCACTTGTCACTTGTCAAACTGATATGTCATGATTACGTGTAACTGGAAGAAACACAGAGCTGATGGCAGCCAGGGGTGGAGGAGATTCAGGGCCCGGTCCTGATGTCTAGCACTGCTCATAGGAGCAGGAAGAGAACGAAGCATGCTCTCTCTCTACCACATCTGAGTTTTATGGCAGAATATTTAGGGTCGTGTTTTAAGAATAAAATCCTCCCATGTGCGAATAGGGATATTTTGACTTCTTTCTTCCTGTTTTATCCCTTTTCTTTCTTTCTCATGGTTTGTTTGTTCTAGCTAAGATTTTGAGAACTGTATTGATTGACAAGGAATGGAAAGGAAAAACAGGGCATCCTGGCCTGGTTCCTTGTATAGAGGGACAGCTCCCAGCCTCCCCTCCATAGCGCCTTATGTAAGCTTGCCGTGACGGCCTCACCTGTGTTGAACCATGCTCCTGCCCCCCACTTAGGCCATGAAGGGAGGGATGCTCACCGTGGCACAGCACAGACTTTCTGTATCCACTGGGACGTCACCTGTTTCTGTGCTCTGTTCAGCTTGTTGGTTATGCATGCTGAATACCTTTGTGTCTTGCATGACCTGTACTGGATTATGGTATATGTTCTTAACACTTTCTCAAATATTCAAATATTATTCTTGACTATTTTCTAGTTTATTGGAAGATGTACTTTCAAAGTATTCTCAAATAATATTCTGGATTTCATTGGTATTTATATTCCTTTTTTTCTGGCTTTATTAGTGTGTTTTTTTTTTTTCCTGTTTTTCTTTGCTTTGTTGGTTCTCTATTAAATTCTCCTCTGAACTTTATTATTTCTTCCTATATGCTTTTTTGGGTTTCGGTTGCTTATCTAGGACACTGAAGTTCATTGTTCAGTTATCTGAAATCTTTATGATGTTAACATGTAAGCGTTCATAACTATAAACTTCCAGTTGAAACTGCTAGCTTTGTTGTTGTAGTCCTGGTTGTTTTTTTTTTTTCTTTTCTTTTTGTTTTTTGCATCTCGAATAACTTGTACTATCATTTATTTGATCATAGGAAAATTTTGTCCCTGATTATTTTAATTACCCACTGGCCATTTAAGAATGTGCTGTTTGATCTCTAAACATCTGTGTCTTTCCTGTGATTTCTCTTATTATTTTCTAATTTTATTCCATTATGATTCCATAACATGCAGAATTATATCAGTTCCAAAATAATATTTGAATTGCTTACTTCAATAGTTTTACAATATTGTTGTGAAATTATTTTCTCCATGTTTGAGTTAAAACTTCCATGCCCTAGAAAGTCGGGGAATAGGGCACTGTTTCTCTCTTCCAGTGTGATTCCCTTCTCTAAGCTGTGCTAAATTAGTAACTTCAGAATATTGTCGGAAGTTGTGGTCTTAGTTTATCATCCCATAGTGTGTACTTTGGGAGGCATAAAGTAGATTTAAATATTCAGTACCAAATTTTAAAAAACACTCACTTTGCACTTTTCTGCCACACTGGTGTAAAGTGTGTTGTGGTTACCTCTCCACCTCCCTTTGCTTCCCTTTCAAACAGTCAAGCCTTGCATTTCTTGCACATGCGTGTGTGTGTGAGTGTATGTTTGTGTATGTTTAAGATTATCTGTGTGAACATGGACTTGGAACTTGGTGCCCAATGGACAATAATTGCTGGCTCTTGCCCAGAGTGCATCAGTCATCAGTACTTCAACAGGGAAGGGTAGGGACATGTGCACACCCTCCCTAATCTGTGCTTGACTTTTGACAGGTACAGTTTTCTGTGGGCTCTTGCACCGAAGCCACAGATGCTGTGTGGTCTCATTTGCACTGGCTGTGCCACGCCCAGAAATGGCATTTCACATTTCAGATCTTCTCCCTATATTACTTACATTGTTTCTTCCCGTCTTCTGCATAGGGAGTCTGGGAGTGAGTAGCATTTGTCTGTGGTTATAAACACAAATATTTAGAAGTTAGCTTAGCATCCTGACAATAAGATCATCAGCAGGGGCTGAATTTACCGGGAGAGCCCAAGATGTATAATACAATTATGGTGCATAATACACAGTGGAATTTTGTCCATCTGTAAAGAAAAATGAAATGATGAGATTTGTAGTAAGATAATACAGAGGGTTACAGATGGTCAGAGTGACGTGCCCTTCCCTAAATGGCACTTGTGTTTCACACCCCTCCCTGTGACTCCTACAGTCCACAAGGCCAGGCTGCCAGGCATGAGACACCCACCTCTCTGGGCAAGAGTGGTGTGAGTGTTATGGGTAAAATCAGCTCTTCTCTGGTTGGAATTGGGGCCTGATCCATAAGAGGAAATTCATATCTGGCACTGTAAACACGATAAGAAGGAAACAATGGCTGAGGTGGTCTTTTTACCTTCAGTCATGATTATGAATGATTTTCTTTTAAGTTCTTCTGAAAAATTATTTTCTGACTCAGATATTCCTGTAGTTAATGAATGAGTTTTATTTCCTTGAAAAAGGCTATCAAACTCCTAACTTTAATGTTCCCTTTACTTAAAATTCCATGCTATTTATTTCGTTTCTCTGAAAGCGACAAACTTTTTTTTAATCTATTTTGCCTTTAAGCAATTTTTAAATTTTATGTTATAAATGAATTGTTCAATTGAATTTAATTATTATCACTACTTTAAAATGTCGAGAGTCGGTAGAATTAAGGTTAGGAGTAAAAGTTTGTATATTTAGTACTTAATTTAAAATGCCCTTTCTGTAATAACAGGAAGAATGCTATTGTTGTCTAAGAATTGTGTTTACTTCCTGAAGAAATTAGTGTTATAAACATTCACAGCATATAAAAATAATGTAGGGCACCTATGAACTATGGAAGGCATGATGTACATACAATTTGAACCACTTTCTGCTCTGTAATATGAATTCTTGTTTATTTTACTCTTGTATAATATGAAGAAATGTTAATTTCTGAACTTGTACCCAGAATCCCATGTTAGAGAAAGCCTGGGACTCCTGCAGTTGAGTAAAGACTGTACATCTGAATCCCCTGAATTCTTATGACTTGTTTCTGTTTGGATATTTACTTTACATAAAAAGAATTGTCATAGGTTCTAAGTACGTAGACAAACGTTCCTCACCATGCATCGATCAGTAAATCATCTGCTGTGTTTTCTGAATAAAGCATTGAAAGAGAACAGCTCAGAGGTCGTGCAGCCTTTCCTAATGGGGTGTGGGACCAAGGAACCAAAGATCACACAGTTGTGTTTGGCCGCCATCCAGAGACTCATGTCCCATGAAGTGGTGTCTGAGGTAGGTTGAAGATTTTATCTGAATTGCTTGTTAAGAGTTACGTCAGTAGTGTTCATGAGAAGATTGAAGTGAGCCTGATTCCTCCTGATTCCTCCTGGGAGGTAGTTTTACGAAAGAAGAGTAACTTAAAAATGAAGCTAACATTAAAGATGAACTGCACTCCAGTGAGCTACTTGTAATCTAAGGCAGAGTTCATAGTACAGGCACTGATTTTAGAATCAAGTTTTCAGTGTCATAGAATAGTTACAGAATATAATTCATATTTTAAAGTGTAGATTATTTGAATTGATAGTTACTCATTAATGTAAGTATTTTGTTTGTATCTCACTTGATGGTGGAAAATAAATAGTATTATTGTGAATCTCCATCATCTCTCAGATCTGAGTTGATTTTGTGTGCCGTCCTCTGATTCACAGACTGCTGCTGGAAACATAATTAACATGCTTTGGCAGCTAATGGAAAACAGCCTTGAAGAACTTAAGCTGCTTCAAACAGTTCTTGTTCTTTTAACAACCAACACGGTAGTTCATGACGAGGCACTTTCCAAGGTAAGAAACCCATTTAATTGATGTTTATAAATGTTTTGAGGTAGTGTTTGAATAAGCTGATTAAAAGATAGACGCCTAGAGCCATTGGAGTGAAGCACAAGTCACTTCTCCACAGTTACTGTGGTGGTCATCCTTGTGAGTTAGTCCCTCCAGATGAGAGGACATCCGTTAGCCAGCCTGTGGCTGGGCTGAGTTTAGTGAGGAATGCTGAGTGGGAGAAGAGCAGCCGTAGAGCTGTGTCGAGAAGGGATGTGAAAGGAAGGGCGGGCGGTGCCTTCATTGTGTCGGCTTCGGAATTTCTCCATGTTTGCTCCTCAGTTCTCCTGTTTTGAAGCTACCTGTATGCATTGTTAGGAAACCAAACAGCTCGGGCCTGTCTCATAAGTGGCCAAAACCCTTCTTTGAGCACTTAATACCACATGAGGTTTCCTAGCTAATTTTTACTTTCTTCCCTTCTCCCATCCTCTTTGGAATATAAAATCATGAAATATTTCTGTAGAACAGAAAGCAACATAATACAGTCCTCAGCTCATAGTTTATCCTCTAGGAGTGTTTTGAACTTGTTTGTTTGTTGAGATAAAGTCTCACTATGTGGCCTTGGATGGCCTGGAACTTGCTATGTAGACCAGGTTAGCCTCAAACTCACAGAGATGTGCTTGCCCCTGCCTCCTGAGTGCTAGGATTAAATGCCACCAGGGCCAACTTTGTTTCATAATGTCTGTGCTTTAAAGGAAGGCTAGTTGATAAAGAGAGATGTCTGCAGACTCAGTCTGCACACTGTCGTAGGTGGCTCTGGGTGTTCATCCTTCCTAGATGTTACCTTGGTGTTCTAGAGCATAACAGCTTTCATTCTTCCAGGCCCTGTCTACTAAGTGGAGTGCTTGTGTGCAGTTCCATCTGGTTTCTTGCTATCCAGTTATTCTTGTAATAACTATATTTAAAATGTATACACTGATACCACTTGACATACTAAAGAAGAAGAACTGGGGCTTGGGAGATGGTTCTGTCAGCAAAGCGTTTGCCGTACCAGCATGGGGACCTGAGGCGCATCGCTAGTACCCTCGTGAGGAGGGTGGGACCAAGTGTGTACTGGCTTATGCTCAGTGTGGGAAGAGACAGGTGACCCCTCGGTGTCCTGATTAGGTTCCTTTTGGTCAACTCCATGTCTACAAGTAACTTGGGGAAGAAGAGTTGCTTGAGCTCAGGTTAGAGAACATCATTGTACTGGCTAGTTTTGTGTCAACTTGACACAGCTGGAGTTATCCCAGAGAAAGGAGCTTCAGTTGAGGAAATGCCTCCATGAGATCCAACTGTAAGGCATTTTCTCAGTTAGTGATCAAGGGGGAAAGGCCCCTTGTGGGTGGGACCATCTCTGGGCTGGTAGTCTTGGGTTCTATAAGAGAGCAGGCTGAGCAAGCCAGGGGAAGCAAGCCAGTAAGTAACATCCCTCCATGGCCTCAGCATCAGCTCCTGCTTTCTGACCTGCTTGAGTTCCAGTCCTGACTTCCTTTGGTGATAAACAGCAGTATGGAAGTGTAAGCCGAATAAACCCTTTCCTCCCCAACTTGTTTCTTGGTCATGATGCTTGTGCAGGAATAGAAACCCTGACTAAGACAATCATCAAGGACACTTGAGGCAGGAACCGAAACAGACCATGGAGGAGTGCTGTCCACTGACTTGCTCAGCTTGCTTTCTTATACAGCCCACCCACAGTGGAGTAGACCCTTCAGATCAGCCATTCATCAAGAAGCTGCCCCACAGACATGCCCACAGGCCATTCTAAGGAGGCATTTCCTCAATGGAGGTTTCCTCTTCCTAGGCTACTCTAGCTTGTGTTAAGTTAAAAAACCCTGACTAGCACACTGAGGACCACTGTAAACCGTCTAGACTAGGAAGCAAGTTCCAGTGAGAGACCCAGTCTCAAAAGCAAGGTGGATGGTACCGGCCTTCACACACCTGTGCACACTGTGGGCACCTGAACTCAGACACTCACATGTGCACTCTTACACACACACACACATACAGAAAGAAGTAATTATAGAATTTATTTTAGTATGCTACCTAGTTGAAAATGAAGTATTGGCTAATAAAATTGAGGTAGAAAGGTATAATGCAAGCTTGATCAACATAGAGGCTCCTGTGTAACAACATAATATACTTTTTTGAAGTTGAGATATAGTGTAAGTTTTCTGTTAAAGGGCGTGTCACTTAAAAACTGAATGTAAGAGCCCTGAAGAGATGGCCCAGTGGTTAAAAGCACTAGCGGGAGGTCATGCATTTAATCCCAGCACTCGGGAGGCAGAGGCAGGTAGATCTCGAGTTCAAGGTCTGCCTGGTCTACAGAGTGAGTTCTAGGACAGCCAGGGCTACACAGAGAAACCCTGTCTCGACAAAACAGACAGAAAGCATACTAGTTGCTTCTGCAGAGGACCTGGGTTTGGTATCCAGCACCCTTCTGGCCTCCTCAGGCACCAGGCATGTAGGTAGTGTTCTTTCATGAAGGCAAAGCACTTAATATAAAATGAAAAATAATTCTTTTAAAAATGTTGATCAGTTGATAAGGCACAGAATTTTGTATTTCTTCCGAGAGTGACAACTATTAAACTTTTAGAAGATCTTTATGATACTGGTGTATGTAACCATATCTTAGAGCTTGAATTTTGTGGTCCATGAGCCATAAAATGAGTCACAGGGTAGAAGAAAACAATTGCAGATACAGAGCTCAGATTTTATGGTCCATGAACCATAAAATAAGTCACAGGGTAGAGGAAAACAGTTGCAGCTCTCTGACAAAGGACACACTTGTGCTTGTAAAGAGCTGTTTAAAGTATTATTCCCCAGGACAAAACTACCACATGAAGAATTGACAAAGGACTCTAAAGACACTTATGGATTGTGGCACTCAGTGGCAGCAGATGTGTAGGGAGAAGCTAGTGAAAGGAGAGCTAAAATCCCAGTGTTGTGTGTCCCTGCACGTTAGAGCAGCAGATCTTGACAGATGTCACCATCACATAGTGCTGCGGACGGAATTGCTCTGAAATCCACACACATCCAGAGCTACAGCACTGCAGATGTCCTTTAGAAAGATGGAGTTTCTTTAAAAGTCAACCTGCATTACCCTGTGACCTAGCCATGCCACTCCTAGGTATTTATCTAATGCAAAGGAAAATACTTGTCTTCATAGACTTGTATTTGAATGTTCATAGTAGCCTTACTCAGAGGAGCACCAAACTCGAAACTGTCCAGACGTCCATCTCCAGAAATGGTCACAAGCTCACCATGTAATCCCTCAGCAGGAGAAAGGGGTCTTGTGCTGGTGGATACACAGGACAGCACACACAAGTTCTACATGGAAGAAGCCAGACACATGGTGGATACACAGGACAGCACACACAAGTTCTACATGGAAGAAGCCAGACACATGATGGATACACAGGACAGCACACACAAGTTCTACATGGAAGAAGCCAGACACATGATGGATACACAGGACAGCACACACAAGTTCTAAATGGAAGAAGCCAGACACATGATGGATACACAGAACAGCATACACAAGTTCTACATGGAAGAAGCCAGACACATGATGGATACACAGGACAGCACACACAAGTTCTACATGGAAGAAGCCAGACACATGATGGATACACAGAACAGCACACACAAGTTCTAAATGGAAGAAGCCAGACACATGATGGATACACAGGACAACACACACAAGTTCTACATGGAAGAAGCCAGACACATGATGGATACACAGAACAGCACACACAAGTTCTACATGGAAGAAGCCAGACACATGATGGATACACAGAACAGCATACACAAGTTCTACATGGAAGAAGCCAGACACATGATGGATACACAGAACAGCATACACAAGTTCTACATGGAAGAAGCCAGACACATGATGGATACACAGGACAGCACACACAAGTTCTACATGGAAGAAGCCAGACACATGATGGATACACAGAACAGCACACACAAGTTCTAAATGGAAGAAGCCAGACACATGATGGATACACAGGACAGCACACACAAGTTCTACATGGAAGAAGCCAGACACATGATGGATACACAGAACAGCACACACAAGTTCTACATGGAAGAAGCCAGACACATGATGGATACACAGAACAGCATACACAAGTTCTACATGGAAGAAGCCAGACACATGATGGATACACAGAACAGCATACACAAGTTCTACATGGAAGAAGCCAGACACATGATGGATACACAGAACAGCACACACAAGTTCTACATGGAAGAAGCCAGACACATGATGGATACACAGAACAGCATACACAAGTTCTACATGGAAGAAGCCAGACACATGATGGATACACAGAACAGCACACACAAGTTCTACATGGAAGAAGCCAGACACATGATGGATACACAGAACAGCACACACAAGTTCTACATGGAAGAAGCCAGACACATGATGGATACACAGAACAGCATACACAAGTTCTAAATGGAAGAAGCCAGACACATGATGGATACACAGGACAGCACACACAAGTTCTAAATGGAAGAAGCCAGACACATGATGGATCAATCTTTCATATAAAATTGTAGAAAATGCTGAGTTGTGAAAAAAAAAAAAGTGACAGTTTCCATGGTCCAGGAGAGGAAGTGGGTGCAGAGGTATGCGAGAAAGTGCACTAGAGTAACAGAAGTGTGCCATCACTGCAGCGTGCTCCATGGCCGCGTCCGTATGGAGCAGGCGGAACTCATGGGATTATATGCCTTAAAGAAGTACAACTCAGCATATACAAGTTTCTTAATAATACAGTTGCTTTTTAAAGGGAAAAGTGTGGCACTCTTCTAATAAAAGTACACTTTTATTTATAGTTTTAGCAATTTATATAGAACTTCTCTAAGTATTTAGTGATATAACAAACATGAACACTTGCTATTTCTAAAGCAAGTCACTCTGGAAAAATGAAACACGACACACTCACATACAGTAAATGACGTACGCATATTTGCAAAAAGGATTCTGAGCTGTTTTAGCTAGTCTTACTTATATAGCTATGTAACTTACTGAGATTGAACTATTTTGAAATCTGAGGATTTTTGTAGTTTTATAATAAGGTGGAACTTTTCATGTTTGAGTAAAACAAATTATTTGACTTTAGTGTCATCTCATAGATTCTGCTCTTCAGTTTTACTTCATGCTAAGGAATTTTTTTTCTAGGCTATAGTTCTCTGTTTTCGACTCCACTTCACAAAGGACAATATTACAAATAACACAGCTGCTGCTACAGTCCGACAGGTCGTGACTGTCGTCTTCGAGAGGATGGTGGCTGAAGATGACCGTCACAGAGGTAAAGGCTGACAGCTGTCTCCTTTCGTTGTGAGTGGTTCCCATGTGCAAGGTCTAACTCTCACTCACTTTTACATTTACCCCGGAAACTAGTGACACCCAAAGCTGGAACAGTTTAACTGTCACACATGCTGGAAACCCAGCCTCAGCAGGATCAGGATCATTAGTTTAAGACCAGCAAGAGAACAGTCTTAAAGAATGTTCAAAAAATACCTGAAAACTCATACACACGCATGTAAATGCACACATTCATGTGTACAGATATGTCTGTGAGTGTGGTAGATACAGGTGTGTTTATATATGGGTTAATTTCCTTTTCTTTTTTGTTAATTTGGTGAATTTATCCTTCCAGGGGATCCAGCGAGGAAGGTGTATGGCAGGGGTGGAAAGTGGCCGCAAACCACACCGTGGTCAGGAAGGAGAGGGGAGGGAGGGAGGGAGGGAGGGAGGGAGGGCTGTGTTCAGGACCCTGCTTACAGCACAGGTGCATTATGGCAGCTTTCCCAGGTCACTTTAACCTAGCAGCTCCCTCACAGGCATGCCCAGGAGCTCCTGTCCTTGAAGGTGATTCCAAAACTTGTCACGTTAACAATCAGTAGTAACCATGGCAGTTATAGTGCGAGAGTGTGTGTGTGTGTGTGTGTGAGTGTGAGTGTGTGTGTGAGTAAGTGTGTGTGAGTGTGAGTAAGTGTGTGTGAGTGAGTGTGTGTGAGTGTGTGAATGAGTGTGTGTGTGTATACACGTATGTAACACATACATACACATATACATGTTACTTAATTCTTAGTTTGAGTTTTATTGCTCAAACACCTTAGCCACAGTAACTCCTATAAAGGACAACATTGAACTGGGCTGGCTTATAGTTCAGGTTTACTCCATTATCTTATGGCAGTAAGCATGGCAGCGTGTAAGCAGACGTGGTCCTGGAGGAACCAAGAGGATATGCAGGCAGCAGGAGACTGACACACTGGCATAGGCTGAGCATGGAGGCCTCAGAGTCTGCCCCCAGAGTGACACACTTCCTCCAAAAAGGCCACACCTCCTAATACTGCCACATGCTATGGCCAAGTATTCAAACACATTAGCGAATAGGGGCCATTCTTATTCAAACCACCACACTATTGATGACAATTTAAAAATAAATTATTCAGCTGGCCATAGTGGCACCTGCCTTTAATCCCAGGCCTTGGGAGGTAGAGGCAGGTGGGTTTTACAGGTTCCAGGAAAGTCAGAGCTACATACAGAGAGATCCTGTTTCAAAAACCCAAGCAAACAGACAAACAAATGATTCACTATCTTATCACTCTGGGTAGATGTTTCATTTTCCATCTTAAGTTTTAACATGTGTATAGACCACCCCCATTGAGGATGATAATTTCACAATTTAATAAAATATTATATTGCATATATTTTATGCAAACATATCCTATGAGTATTTGTGGGGTTCTTTTATCTGTTGGCCTATACTGTGTGGCTGTGCTCTAATGCAGTGAGCAGCTCCTGCTAGGCCCTGTGGACCGCTGGGTTGTAGAGCTGCCTTGAGTATCTCCACCTGTGCTTTCAGTGGTCACCACGGAGAGTTCAGTTCCCACGCATAGCTCCTCGCGTGAATCTCTGCCTACGTGCATCCTACACCTATCAGAAGTTACTGGTGTATGTTAACCTTTCACATCTTATTAAATACTCTGATTATAGTGAGGTATTTCTTTGTGGTTTAAAATTATTCTTAAGTCAGAAACATTCTTTTAGAGAATTGACAGGAGTGACCTTTTTTGGATTACAAATGATTTTTCCACCTGCTGTGGCAAAGATCTTAAGGTGCTGCAGTCATGAACAACCTGGCTTTTTTTGTCAAGCAAGAAAAATTGTGTGTATATGTATGTAATGTGTGTGTGTTTATATATAATTTTATTATTTATTGTGTGTTCAGGTGTGTGCAGGCAGGCATAGCACAGCACAAACGTGGAGGTTCATGTGCGTGCCCTCCCTGAGTTCTATCCCAGGGATGGAGTGCAGGCCAGCTTGCTTGGCCACAGGCACCTTTACCTGTGGAGCATCTACAGCCTTGGGCCTGCTTAGCTGCTTTTCCCTTTACATAGTGGATCTTTGAAGTTGGTGTGTATATGGGATATTGGGAAATATGGCCGTTGTGCATCCTCTAAGAATGACCTTGTCTTTCCTGAGCTGACCGATGATTAAAGTTTTTGCGTTTAGATTAGCTGTTCTTCACTGTTGGTTTGCTAGACTGTTCCCACTGGTGTTGGAACATGGTTTCCCTGCAGTTCCCTCTGAGGACAAGCACAAAGACAATCTCAGTAGCCGTAAGTGTCAGGGAAATACTCAGAGTCGCATTAAGCACAGGACAGTTTCCTAGTGCAAATGTCTTATATTCATAACCTTGATGTAATTCCTGGAGTAGTATTTTCATCCAAATTTCTCTAAAGGCTAGTATACCATTTGCTGCTTCCTAGTTTAATAATACAGAAAAAATTACCAAGAACAGTTTTCAATTATTTATTAAATCAACACTGATTTTAAAACAAGCTGCTATAATTTACAAAGAATATGTCCTTTAAAAAATTATTACACTCGTATGTATGTGTGTGTGTGAGCATGTGCACGTGTGCACACATTCACATGCAGGCACACAGGCACACAGGTGGAGGTCAGAGGACAACTGGCGAGAATTAGTCCTTATCGTCCACCATGTCCATCCTGGGCCTCAAACTCAGACCCTCAGGCTTGGTATCAGGCACCTTTGCTCACCAGCCTTGTCACCAGCCCAGAGAATGGGATCCTCCCTACTAATGTGAAAAAGACAGGGGCTGAGCAGGGAAAACCGCTCTAGCTGATTCTTAGCTGATGCCCCCATGACTGGCAGCAACCATGGCCGACCAAACAGTTAATCCTTCTGAACGTGGTAAAGGGCAGAAGAAATGACTATATGTAAACTTTATGTTTGATATTTAATACAGAGTCAGAGATCATGTGATAAAAGCTGAAAAATAAGAAACTGGGAAAATCAAGTGTTTAATAAAAATAATAAGCTTGTTAAAGTGTATGTAAGAAAATGAGCAATTGTTATTGTATTTTGTATAAAAATATCTTGTTTGAAGACATGGTTCTTTAAACAGGAACCAAGGTTATGTAAAATATTATGATGAATTTTAAACATAGTATGTGGTTTGTAAAAGGGCATTTGAACTTCAGTTTCTGGCCTGTTTTGCAGATATAGAACCTCCAGTGCCGATCCAAGGAAACAGTAACAGAAGGTCTGTCAGCACGCTGAGACCCTGTGCTAAGGACGCATACATGCTCTTCCAGGTACTTCAGCTGACAGAGGAACCCTACTGTAACATACAGCCTGTGCAAGTGTTTTATTGCAGAATTTATGTCTAATGTGATTTTAATCCAAAAAATTGCATAAAATTAAAAGTATTATTTTATATTAAAGTAATTCTAAAAGGCTGAAAAAAAGATTTCCGCATCTACTGTATACCTAACTAGCATGATAAAATGTTGGGCCACACCTTACGGAAGCGAAACTAGACTCAGAACTAGAGAAATGGGTATATTAGGGATAACGAGCATTCCTTCAGTGGGAAGAGGTTAAGGGACAGATTGGCTGTTTACTCAGTGCAATCTGATACACAAATGCCTGCTTCTCACATCAGTTGGCAGACTAAATCCTTTGAAGTATAGTAAGACTAAACGCTTACTCCTTATTAAAATAGCACTAATACTTGTCTATAGCTGTCTGTTGTCTGTAGTTACGTACGTCTTTTGGGGCTTACTAATCTACTGCGTGTACAATTTGTCAAAAGTGGAATCGCTAATGCTTCATTTTTAAGAAAAAGAGGTTTGTTTCGTTTGTTTTATAAACTGGGTCGTGGAAAGCGTACGTTATCATATTACATGACACTTTTTTGTTTAATTTCGCAGGACCTCTGTCAGTTGGTTAACGCTGACGCCCCTTACTGGCTAGTGGGCATGACGGAAATGACTCGGACATTTGGCCTTGAGTTGCTAGAGTCTGTCCTCAATGATTTTCCACAAGTGTTTTTACAGGTAAGCCAATAGATATTAGTTTGTCACAAAATAGTTTTTCATAGCTATTTGTCAAGGGATCAGCATGTGTGTCCTCCATATTAGAAGATGCGGTGTGCCTTAGGCTTTAGAGCGGAGCGGCCTGGTCTGACCGCTTGTTTGAGAGTGTGCGGTTTGCTTTTCGTGGTGGTTTCTGCTCTTCTGTGATGACGCTTTACACGTGCAGCTGCCCTACTCTCCTGAGGAAGGCCATAGGAATAAAGAAAGCCGTCGGTCTAAGTTTGCTTTAGTGTTGGTTTTTGTAATTACCCCCCAACATTTTAAAACTTTATTATTAGAATAAATCTTAGAAACTTATTTAGGCAAATTTCCCCAAGCTACAGAGTTAGGAAAGACATGTGAAAACACACTGTTTCTTTTTCTTTTCTTTTTTCAGCATCTGTGGTTGTTTTGTCTGCATGTATGTCTATGTACCACATGCATTCAGTGTCCATGGATGCCAGACGAGGATGCCTGATTTCTGGAGCTGAAGTTACACATGGTTTTTAGCCATCATGTGGGTGCTAGGAACCAAACCTGGGTCCTGTGGAGGAGCAGCCAATGCTCTTAACCACTGAGCCCTCTCGCCAGCACCAAAATAAGTCATTTCTGAGCAGAATCCATGAAAACCATTATTACTGCATAATTACGTTCTCAAGTTCTCAAAGTGATCTGCTAGCACACATTACTCCTATACCCAGCAACACTGTCTGTTATACTTAAGGGAAAGGAAAAACCTCCTGTGGTTAAAAACTAAAGAAACTCATGACCACTAAGCCACCACTAAGGAAGATACTTGAAGAAATTCTTCAAGAGTAATCATGCTGAAGTATGGAATGAGGAATAGGAAAATCTAAATCCTTCAAAATCAATAGGAATTAATGTGCAAGTTTCATTTATAACTGTATAGTAATGGTCTCAATTCTCTAATCAAAAATAGCACAAGTTGTGAGACTGAGTTTATACCAAATTTTGGAAAACAGACACCGTGTCTCCCTCATTTTTTGTCCATAGGATTTCATAGTCAGGTAAAATCAGGTGTGAATACTGAATGAAAGTGGAAGCTGTGCAGGGAGAAAGAGGAGGGTGGAGAGCGTGGGAGCCCAGTGGACTTGAGTGTGCTCTGCACACTTAGGAAGGTGCTTTCCTCACACAGACAGTGAGAGCGACAGGTTTCACAAATGTCCTCAAGCATAGTTTTCATTTGGCAATAAAAGAAACTGACACAAATATTAGAATCAAAATTTCAGTCACTCTCACTATCCCTTTTTACACGGAAAGAATTAACGCATACATTAAAATATATGTGACGAAACCGTAAGAGCACACCTGACTGTTAGCTCAGATCCAGGAGACGAGGCTAGTGACGGCAGTTTGCTGGTTTTGTTTGGTTGGTTGTTTTTAATATTTACTGAGCAAATTAATTACCGATAACTTGCTTATTTTCCTGTAACATTAAATTATTAAGTTGGGTGATTTTTTTAAATGATTCTTTCATGGTCTTAATGAAATCTGAATGGTTAAAATAATAAAATATATTGGAAGTTAATTATTAAGTACAGACTTAAGCCATATATTGTCACTAAAGTGAGACTACTCTTTTTTGTTTGTTTGTTTGTTTGTTGTTTTCTCTTTACATCCCAGTTGATGTCCCCCTTCCTGGTCACCCCCTCTCATAGTCCCTCCCCCATCTCATTTCCTCTTTTCCTTTAAGAGAGTGGAGGCCCCCTCCAGGTACCCCCACGCTGGCACATCAGGTTGATGCAAGGCTAGGTGTATCCTCTCCCACTGAGGCCAGACAGGGCAGCCCAGCAAAAGAACACATCCCACACTGGCAACAGCTGTTGGGACAACCCCCACTGCAGTTGTTCGGGACCCACATGAAGGTCAAGCTGCACATCTGCTACATATGTGCGGGGGGGGCCTAGGTCCAGCCCATGTATGTTCTTTGGTTGGTGGTTCACACTCTGAGAGCCCCCAAGGGTCCAGGTTAGTTGACTCTGTTGGTCTTTCTGAGGAATTCTTATCTCTTTCCCCCTACTCTTCTATAAGAGTCCCAGGCGCCATCTAATGTTTGGCTGTGGAATTCTGCATCTGTTTCAGTCAGCTGCTGGGTAGAGCCATGCTAAACTCCTGTCTGCAAGCATAACAGAGGGTTAATAGTGCCAGGGATTGGGGCTTGCCCATGGGATGGGTCTTTAGTTATTGCTTGGCTATTCCCTCAGTCTCTGCTCCATCTCCATCTCCCCCAGCTTTACATTTCTTATAGACAGGACAAATTTTGCTTCAGAAGTTTTGTGGGTGGGTTGGTGTCCCCATCGCTCCACTGGGGTTCCTTCCTGCCTGGCTCCAGGAGGTAACCTTTTTAGGTTCATACCCCATTCTTGGAGCCTCCCCATCCATAGGTCTCTGTATCCCGACCCCACTCCCTCCCCCAGCTATAGATTTCCATTCATTCTCATTAGGATCAGGTATGGGGAGAGACAGGGGAGATGGCCAGATGGCCAGCAGAGTGAGTGAGACTGCTCTTAACTGACATTAATGGAAAACTAGCAAGTTAACGAAGCCTTTCACCTGACTTATAGTCACTTTAAATAACATTGTACTATTATTTATGGAATTCTCAACAAGTAAAATGTTATGCTTGCTTCTTATGGATGTTATCTCCTTGTGGTCTGTTGGAGCAATCAAATAGATATTTTCAAGTTAGTCTTTAAATCATCTTTACATGAGTAAAATTATTTTTGTAAAATAACTTCAGAGAAATATATACTTTTTGATAAATAATAATTATTAATTAAATGTTTACTCTTATTTTAAATGCTTTATAATCTTGTGTTAATAACTTAAATGCTTTATAATCTTATTAATAAACACTAAAAATTATAAAATCATGTATGCTCTCTTTTTAAAATATACATTAATTTTTTAAAACTTCTTGAAATATTTTTAGTTTGTGTTTAATCCATGTAAGAACAGCACATATTTCAAACCTCTTTGTAAAATATACAAAGGGCCTCATGAGACAATACTACTTTCAGATTCTAGGAGAGGGACAAGCATCTTACCCAACAGTGAAATAACTTACCCAATGTTATCTGGTTTGAAAATACTAATTAGATATGATTGATAGTGATGAGTAGTCTTCACTTTAGTGAAAATAGAAGCTTAATCTGCATTTAATGGTGAACTTCAAATACATTTATTATTTTAATCATTCAGATTTCAGGTGATCAGCTAGATCGATTAAATAGAACCAGCTCACACAAACAATGCTAGTTAAAAATCTTTGGAAAACAAACAAGAGACAGTGAATGTGGAAAAGAAATGTGTAAGGAATGGGGTGTGAGATGGATGGGGGAGGGGTGTAGCAGGCATAGGAGAGAAGTAAGAAAAAGTAGAGAGAAACTGGAATATTTTGTATTTACATTACAAAGCTGTCAAAGAACAAACCTTACTAAGAAAAAGATAAACTCATTAATTTAGATCCTTTATGATAATCTAATTTTTTAGAAGTATCACTACAAACTCAGTGATTTTTTTTCCTTTGCAAATAGCATCAAGAATTCAGTTTTCTCCTCAAAGAACGGGTGTGTCCGCTCGTGATCAAGCTCTTTTCTCCAAACATCAAGTTCAGACAAGGCTCCAGTACGTCATCCTCTCCAGCACCCGTTGAAAAACCATATTTTCCTATTTGCATGCGTTTACTGAGAGTGGTGTCTGTTCTGATCAAGCAGTTTTACAGCCTCTTGGTAAGTGTTCATTTCTGGGCATGTTTTATATACATTGCATGTATTCTTGTTTCTGACAGAATACCCCAGCTGCGGACTTGAAGGAGGGAAGGCTTACTCCTTGGCTCATGGTTTCAAAGGCTTTGGTCCTTAGACAGCTGATTGTATTACTTCGGGCCTGAGTTAGGTTTGGGGGATGTCACCAAAGCCGCCTATCTCATGGTAGCCGGAAGCAGCAGACTGATCGTGCCTGTGGCAGCAGGCCTCCTCCCTTGCCCCTTTTATTCCACCTGAGTTCCCGGCCTTTGTTGGAGGGCTCACCCGCATGCAAAGTGAACTGCCCTTCCTATTCATCAATCCTCTTTGAGAATACCCTCACACGTGTACCCAAACGTGGACCTCATGAACGAACGCTCTAGGTGTTTTCTTAATTCAATCAAGTTAACAGTGGAAATCAAACATCAGTTGTTTTTAAATAAAATAGATAGATGTATATATGTTATATTATATGTGTATGTGTGTATATAAAATATACATCTTTTATTTATGTATGACAGTGAAGATGTATTGATGCTAGTACAGTTTGCTTTTGTTTCCATGATTCCTGCCAAGGCATTTACTGTTGTAATGCTATTGCTTTTATGCTATCAGATCAAGTTTCATTACACTGAAAATAATAAATCGTAATAGTATTATTATGAAAATTCGTTTGACCTCATACATTCCAATAAACTATCTTGAGCTTATATGAGACCTCAAAGCCTGTCTCCATAATGATACACTTCCTCCAACAAGGCCACACCTCCTAATAGTGCCACTCCCTGTGGGCCTAGCATTCAAACACATGAGTCTGTGGGGTACAAACCTATTTAAACCACCACATTCCACTCCTTGGCCTCCATAGGCTTGTAGCCATAACATAATGCAAAAATACATCCAGCTCAACTTCAAAAGTCCCCATAGCCCTTAACAGTCTCAAACTTGTTTAAAAATCCAAAGTGCACAGTCTCTTCTGAGACTCATGCGGTCTCTTAACTGAATCCTCTATAAAAAGAAAGATGCATATTTTCCACCATCACATCTTGTGCAGTGGCACAAGGTACACATTACTGTTCCAAACCATCATAGTGAGGAAATACTGGGCAAAGGCAAGACCAGAAACCAGCTGGCAAGCTATAAACTCTCAATCTCCATGTCTGATGTCAGTGCTCTTCAGATCTCCAAGTCCTCTCAGCGTTGTTGACTGCAGCGCACTTCTTTTTTTTTTTAAGATTTATTTATTTTATTTATATGAATTCATTGTAGAAGAGGGCATCAGATCTCATTACCAATGGTTGTGGGCCACCATGTGGTTGCTGGGAATGGAACTCAGGACCTTCAGAAGAGCAGTGAGTGCTCTTAACCTGCTGAGCCATCTCTGCAGCCCTGTAGCACACTTCTTTCTCTTGGGCTGCTTCCACTTCCTTTTAGCAGCTTTCCTTGGTAGCTACCCCACGACTCTGGCTTCTCCAACATCACGGGGTCTCCAAGGCAATTGGGCTTCACCTCGCCAGCTTCCCAACCGCCCTGTGGGCCTCTGTGCTGTGGTACCCCCCTCCCTGCCCTCTAACACACTCGTGCCTGGCCTCTGTGGCTTTCCTGAGTCCCAGAGGGAGATTTTTGTTTGTTTGTTTGTTTTGTTTTGTTTTGTTTTTTCTGAGACAGGATTTCTCTGTGTATCCTTGGCTGTCCTGGAACTCACTCTTTAGACCAGGCTGGCCTTGAACTCAGAAATTCGCCTTTCTCTGCCTCCCAAGTGCTGGGATTAAAGGCGTGCGCCACCATGCCCTGCCTGAGGGAGATTTTATAATCCCTTTCTAATGTCCTTGACTCAATTCCCAGGCAGCAGAAGGAGACTGAGTCTCTGGCCATAGATTGAGTTTATATGAGATCTCAAAGCTTGCCTCCATAGTGACATACTTCTCCAACAAGGCCATACTGCCTAATAATGCCACTCGCTATGAGCCAGACATTGAAACACATGAGTCTAGTTAAGCCACCATAAACCAAACTGCCTCTTTGCTTTCTAGCATATGTGTGGAGTATCACTGAAGGTCAGATCATACATTTGTTAGCAGTTTGTAGGGCTAGAGATGGCAAGATGGTGTACCATGGTTTCTACAAATAAGGATCGGGAATGAACAGCAGACCATTAGTATCTCAGGCGTATAGTTAGAGAGAAGCCATGGTTGTGTTCTGCTGAACTAGTTCTGCATTTTATTCTAGTTACTGTGAAGATGATTTAAGATTGTTATTATCATTTCTTTTTTGCTTGAATGTTTAAAAATCTGTTTTTTTTTTTTTAGGTGACTGAGTGTGAAATATTTCTGTCACTTCTGGTGAAGTTTCTGGATTCAGATAAGCCACAGTGGCTTCGAGCTGTTGCAGTGGAGTCGATACACAGGCTCTGTGTGCAGCCTCAGTTACTAAGGTAAGTCGCAGCAGGATTCTGCTAAACAGATAGCCCTTATCTGAGCTCAGAAGAGCTTAGTGCCTGTGTGTAAGTATTAGTGCTGCTTCCCAATTAAATTGTGTTTATGTGCACGAAGTCACTGCAGCGTGAGCTCAGGAGGACCCGGGAGAGCTCAGACACGTGGGTAGTGAGCCGTCATTTACTAAGCAAATGAAGCCAACATTTCTTTTTCTTTTTTGTTTTGTTATGACCTTTGTCAAATAAACCTTTGTTTCTAACCCAAATTAGAGAAACCACTCAGGCATAAAGAATGACACCAAATATGGAATTGTAAATACTAGGCAATATTACTGGCTAATATTAAAATGTGAATATTCTAATACATTAAAATGCTTTTCTCAGAAATGTTTAAAATTATTTTGCAGGTCATTTTGTCAGTCGTATGACATGAAGCAACATTCCACCAAGGTTTTCCGAGACATTGTGAATGCACTGGGGTCTTTTATCCAGTCTCTGTTTCTTGTCCCTCCTACTGGAAATCCTGCCACAGCCAACCAAGCTGGTAACGTTGTCATCGTCATCATATTTGTCTTCACTTTCTCCCTTGGTTTACAGGAGTCAGTGTTATGAGAGAAGTTTGTGCTATACAAATTTAAACCACCTATTGAGAGTAAAAGTTTATATTTTTATAAAATATAAATTTTGTAAAATATATAAAATGATTTGTATTTTTGTTTATTCCTATAACTGTATGTGTTTATATATGTGCAGGCGCAGGTTTTGTGTGTGTGTGTGTGTGTGTGTGTGTGTGTGTGTGTGTGTGTGTGACTGGGACCTGGGGCTCATTTGTTAGGTGAGCTGGATGGCTAGCAGGGTGCTGACTCTGCCTCCTTCTGCCTCCCCAGTGCTAGGATTGCATGTGTGTATTACCAAGCCAGGGTTTTGTGAGTCCTGAGGAGTGAAATAAGCACTCCTTCATATGTCCATCAGTTTGTTCATGTTGCAATTTCTCTGTCCAGTTGCATGGTTTCTTCATTTACTGTGAGGCTGAGGTAAAAATACCTTCCACCATTTTCTTTAAGACACACACACATCTTAGTGTACTGGAGAGCAAACTCGAGTCCTCATGCCTGAGTGACAAAGGCTTTACCAACAGAGCTACCTATTCAGGGATCCAACTCAGATCACAAGGCTTTGCAGCAATCACCTTTTATCCCCAGAGCCTTCCACCTCTCTAGCCCCTCAGATCATCTTCAAGTTCTGGAGATCCTTCTCCAAACGAAACAGCTCAGGGAGGCCCCTCCCTTTTTTCTTTTCCTTCCTATTAGTGATTTTTAGAGTCTACAAATTATGGAAATGGTTTCCTGTGGTTCTTTCATTCTTATATTAAAAATTAAGTGGTTATTTAAAGAAAATAGACTCTCTGGGTAAAACAGAGTCAACAGATGTCATTTGTAGGTATCACACTTGAGAGCGCAGAATCCTTCTCTAAGTCTGAGTAGGCATTGGGATGTATTGGTTTGTAATCAGGGAGTAAGCTGTTCCGATTGCTTTTCCTCCTTTCCTTACAGGAAACAATAATGCTGGCGGCCCAGCCTCAGCACCAGCTAACTCGGGGGTGGTGGGCGTCGGTGGGGGCGTTACTCTGCTGCCAGCCTTTGAGTATCGAGGAGCCTGGATACCCATCCTGACCGTTACCGTTCAAGGCAGTGCTAAAGCCACCTAGTAAGTAGCAGCAGCATGGTTTTATAACAAACAATACCGTGAAGATGATGCTTAATTCTGAAGTACTTCTGTCTACATTATATCTAATATCGCTAATACATTTTGGAGCTTACTTTGTTATATTCTGAGAATTTTAAGCAGCACTAAATTTTCTACTTGTAGGGTTCTAAATAGCACTATAAGCAAAATGCCATTTATTTACTGGAGTTGTAGTTCAGTGTGTGGCTTGACCCTAGACCTCGTGGACCTAGCTCATCTAGAACAGAGTTCCCTTTGGCAAATTCAACTTTATTTAACCTAATTAATCAATGAGATGGAAGTGGTCACGAGCTAAATTCTAGGACTTTCTTGTGTACAAATGTGTAATTCTTGTGTCCACATGTGTAATTCTTGTGTTCACATGTGTAATTCTGTGTCCACATGTGTAATTCTGTGTCCACATGTGTAATTCTTGTGTCCACATGAGTTACAGAAGCATTCTGCTGGTCAGTAAGTTGTCTTTTTCTTGCTACTGCCCATGGAACAGAGTGGTTTCAATTTTGGTGGAGTCAGTTTACCCATTTTTTTAATTGTGCTTTTGGTGTTATATCTAACAAATTGTTGGGAGAAGAGACAGAGGCATAAATCATAGGAAGAAACATAAGCATACATGTTAAGGGTTTTGTAATTCCTTTTATATGTAGGTCACTGATGCATTTCAAGTTAGTTTTGTGTGCAAGAGATAGGGCTCTGACATCTCCTTTTCTTTGTATGTGACTACAACTTACAACTATTACCTTTCATTCTTTGCTGGTGAATTCGTCCATTTATGTTCTTAGCTTGAGTAATGGCCATTTTGGGGGCTCTAGAACCGTAGTTCCTCATTTTTCCTAACTTAGCAGGTAAGAGTTTTTGTCTGCTCTCTGAACACTTGCTCCCTCCTGTGCAGTGGATTTGAACTTGACACACACATGCCCCTCAGTGATGCTGTACTCAGGTCACGTGTGCCCTGGGTATCTCAGGGTTGTGCTTTCTCCGAGGTGAAAGCATCTTCCTCTTTGTGGGTTTATTTTATCTTCTCTGTCACTCTAAAGGTAAGAGGCTGAGAAGTGCCATAATCTATGTTCGTGCATTTTCTGTTGGTTTTTATATTTCTCGCACCAAAGAATAGTGAAGATGTCACGGAGGCCTTAATTTTTCTGATCATTTTTTTTTACATTAAAAAAACACACTGTGTGTGTGTGCACATGTATGTGTGCTGTAGCACATGTGTGAAGGTTAGGGTACTGCTTGCAGGAGTCAGTTCCCTCCTCCATCATGTGGGTCTGGGGATCCAACTCAGATCACAAGGCTTTGCAGCAATCACCTTTTATCCCCAGAGCCTTCCACCTCTCTAGCCCCTCAGATCATCTTCAAGTTCTGGAGATCCTTCTCCAAACGAAACAGCTCAGGGAGGCCCCTCCCTTTTTTCTTTCCTTCCTATTAGTGATTTTTAGAGTCTACAAATTATGGGAATGCTTTCCTGTGGTTCTTTCCTGTGGCTTCTCATTAGTGCTTGTATTTCTCGTGATTTCAGCCTAGAGATGCTGGACAAAGTTGAACCCCCAACTATCCCAGAAGGCTATGCCATGTCCGTGGCCTTCCACTGTCTGTTGGATCTTGTCCGTGGAATCACCACCATGATAGAAGGAGAGTTGGGAGAGGTAGAAGCAGAGGGTCCCAGTGTCACAGAGGGAGCCTCTTCACAGTCGTCAGAACGGCGAGACGAGCAGGCGGCATCCGACCCGATGGACCAGGAAACAGGTGTGCTGTGGCTCCCTGCTTGTCACTGCTGCTACTCTTCAGTCCTTTGAACTTTGGGGAGAATTGAGGGAGTGTCCCTGATACTGACACATCACCATGCTGCTCTTACTTCCTCTTGCTTTTGTACACACGTCGTCGCTGTATTTTTTTCTGAGCTACTTGAGATGAAGTCTAGACGTGCTGTCTCACTGCAGCTGTCTCACTGCAGCTGTCTCACTGCAGCTGTCTCACTGCAGCTGTCTCACTGCAGCTGTCTTACTGCCCCTCGCTCAGTACCTGCACCTGGTTTTCTAAAAGCAGCCATAGTCTCCCCGATTCTGATGCAGTCATCAGAAGTTAGGATCAATCTAGGATTTAATATTAACCTAGGTCTTATTCGTATTTACCATTTGTCCCAGTGTTTCTCCTTGTGGTCCTTGTTTTTGAATATACTGCTGTGTGAGGATATTTTCCTACAATGTGGAGCACAGTTCTTCAGCTCTTGTTCTATATGACCTTGACCTTGTTAGAAGGATGTATCCCGAGGTAGTTTATTCACTCTAAGATTAACACAGGTTATTCCTATGTTTAACTGGCTACTAGTTTGATGTATCAGTATGTGAGGAAGCAAAAATGCCAGGTTTTGGAGATGTTCACTTTTGAATATACTTGGATTTTTATTGAAGTATACGCACTGGCTGTGCTTTTTTAGTGTGGTGCTCTTTTCAGGCCCGATAGTGTTCTTTTGACATGTCTCGTGTCCCTCCGTCCCCTTACAACTCAACACAAGATGCTCTCAGTGAGCTCATGTTTCCAGTCCAGTCCAGGTGTTGATGAGTTTTCCAGGAAGCCCAGGTAGATAGAGCCGAGACTGACAAGGACACCTGTCACGTGTCTGGATTTGAAATGTCTGCTTCCTTGTACTAAAGGCCACGAAGTCACCCCAGGTTCTCTGCTTGTAGATCATTTCTGCAAGGTCAGTTCTAACTTTACAGATTTGTAAATCTCATCTCCACTGTGAGGTGCCCAGTGCGATTTGATTCAGTGTATTTACTTACGCTTCATTCTCAACATATATAATGGTGTTCTAGCTGAGCAAACCTTTAGACTCTAGTCCACATTAATTTCTACTTGATCACACAGGTAGACAGTTTGGCTACTGAAGGAAATGGAACTGGCATTATGTACCTTTAAAAAGATATTTCTTAACTGCATAGTGGACTATCATGTTTTAACTCTCATGTTTTAAAACAACTTCAAGACTTTTTTTTTTTTTTATTATGGAACTATCACAGCTTCTGCATTTTCATTATCTGGGTATTGTACATATTAGTGTGTGATACCTAATAACTGAGTTATTGACTCATAGACTGCCAGCTTGCTGTAATGGTGTCACCTGGTTAACTGTTATTTTTTTAGCAGTGAGCAGAGCTGTTTGGGAAGAGATGGTGAGCGCTTGCTGGTGTGGCCTTCTCGCTGCGCTCTCGCTCCTCCTCGACGCCAGGTACTACGTCTGAGTCTGTAAGCTTTACATTGTGTCATTGCAGTTAAAGCCGACGCTACAGTAACTTCCCCGTGTCCCAGGCATTTATTTCCTATGCCCAGTTTTCTGTGTGAGTAGAACTTTGACGTTCTTTTTCAATTCCATGTGCAGTATGATAACTTGTGTGCACACTGTCGTGAGAAGCTGGGGTGATTAGCATTGCCGTCTCCTGCTTTCTGTAAGAACATCGTGTCTCTCCCCACACCCACCCCCGAGCCTGAGTTTGCTCCGCACTCCCACCAGAGTAGTCATGATGCTTTCATCAGAGATACAGCTTTCAAACTATGGAGCGCTGTGTCATGTCAAGGCTTGCCACTGCCTAGCACTGATGATCATTTGCTTGCTATTTCTCCCCAGAATTAGCTGACTTTAAGATGCTTGATGCCAGGTGTGGTTCCTGCCTCTAACCCAGCACTTGGGAGGTTGGTGAAGATGGATTGGAATGAGTTTGAGGCCAGCCTGAATAAACACCCTGTCTCGGGAAACACAGAGAATGCTTGATATTTTTAGTTTAATCTTTATTCCATCCATGAATTGTATTACATGTTATAGGTCAGGCTTTAGATATTTGATTACTTGATTAAACTTCCATCCTAAGTGCATTGGGTCTAGCTTTTCTTGAAACCTCCCTGAGTGCATACGCTGAATCTTGTTGTAAAGCGTAACTGAAGTAAGCGGAAAGCTAAACAGAGCGCTTGTCTTCCAGCACAGATGAGGCTGCCACCGAGAACATTTTGAAGGCTGAACTGACCATGGCTGCTCTCTGTGGAAGACTGGGCCTTGTGACCTCGAGAGACGCCTTTATAACTGCAATATGCAAAGGCTCCTTGCCGCCACACTATGCTCTGACTGTGCTGAACGCCACCACTGCGGCGACACTCTCCAATAAATGTAAGCACTAAGCTGCACAGCTTCCTCCATCTGCTGGGCCAGCAGAGAAGGGGGTGGGAACTCCACGTTCAGGCTCCTCCCATCCCGGGCATGGACGGTGCTCCCTCCGGCAGGTGTGCTCCCGCCTTTCCATTTTGTCCTCTTCAACACAGTGCTTTTATCTCCTGAAAGGGAAGAGAGAAGATGAGACTTAGGGTCATTGGACTCTTTGTTTCTCTTTCCCATGTGGCCACATAGAATATATCTCTTTTCTTCTGCTCATCCCTTAAAAAAAAATGTGGAGAGATTAAATTGTAATTGCAATGTTAAGTAATACTTATATGTTATAAAGATATGTGCTATAACTATGGCCTTCCTTGTAACTATAGTATGTTGTTGGGGTGATGACTCCTGGTTTTCTGTCTGGCCTAATACAACTGCAATATTTCCACCACTTACATTATACTAATGGTAAAAAACTAATTATCTTGGCTAATACTTTGAGAACGCTAAGATTTATTACATTTAATTTATATATATTTCAATGTGATACCCAGATTTCACACTCAAAATTTATTTGCCTATAACTAGAAAAGAAAACATTGATTCATGTTTAAAATACTTAATGTGTTCTAGTTCTGTTTTGCTCATAAAACGGGCTACTAGCATTTTATAATTATAACTTACATGGAAAATTATTTCACGTTTGCTTCTGTTATTTTTTGCACCTAGGTGTCAGATGTTTACATACATCTGAATGGCAGTACTGCTGTTGAATTGGAAGGGTTGAACTGAACTTTATTCTGATTCATCTTTTACAATATAATAGTACCTTGACAGAAATGTGAGCTCTATTCTGCACTGAGGCTTTCTGTTGTGTT